>NW_019181022.1:0-152 GCF_002260705.1 Seriola dumerili
TGTCAATGGTTCAACTGTCCTGCCGTCTCCCATTAAAAACCTGCATTAACTGCATTCTTATCAACCAGGAATTATCACAGAGAAACAAATACAACCAAGTCACATCAACAGCGTGAACATGAGGATGAAGATTTGTAGCTGCGGTTTGATGA
>NW_019181023.1:0-150 GCF_002260705.1 Seriola dumerili
GGAGTTCAGCACCGCTCTCACGTGTGGAAACAGCCAGACAGAGTGAGGAACTGTGAAACCTGTTGCTGTGGATCTTCAGTCTGTTGGCATGACTGACATTTATCAGTTATACCCAGCTTGACATTTGGGGGACTGAACCCAGCGCTATGA
>NW_019181024.1:0-240 GCF_002260705.1 Seriola dumerili
ATGTCACGGAGGCTACGTCCATCTTTATATACAGTCTATGCTGTCTTATAAAGTTAGTAACTCAGCACTATAATTGTCATGTTCTGCCCCTAAAATGACTGTTTTGAATTTGTATTTATGATTTTCTGTCTTATTTTGAAATAATTGTCCTTGTGTCCAGTTGCCCTTGCCTCCCTTACGTATTTAATGCCGGCCTTACACATTGTTGTGCCTCCCCGGAGTTGCCTCCACGCTCACTAT
>NW_019181025.1:0-1131 GCF_002260705.1 Seriola dumerili
AATGTCATATTTAGATCAGTGCAGGTGAAATGTGGAAAGAGTGATAGTTGTTTATCCTCTGCAGTGAAGTGGGTCTGTTTTTTTTTAGAGCAAATATTACATAATGTTTTTCTAATGTTACTAATTCTGTCTGTGCTTATTTATTATTAGACTGTCAGACTGTGAAACGTGTGAGACATCAGGGCTGCAACTCAAGATCGTTTTCGTTATCACTTTACCTGTGTTTACCTGTCCGTTATTTTCTCACTTAATAGTGAAAAATGTTTCTAATAATTTCCCAGAGTCGAGGTGACGACTTCTGATCATGTGTGACAGAGAAAAAGCATCAAATCCTCATATTTGAGAAGCTGGAAACAGCAAATAAAAAACAGCAAATGAGCAAAAAAGATTATTTAATTACCAAAATAACTGCATCAACTAATCAATTAACAGACTAATAACTGCAGCTTTAGTTCTCTATAAGCCTCCTCCACGCTCCCTAAAATAAATATGTCATATAATCAGATCACTGTAGTTTTAATTTTCCAGTTTAGTTAAAATATTTTAAGCATTATACTTAAAAACATTACTTACTTATATACTTAGTGTAAAATCACCTGAAACTAAGAGATGTGTTTTCATGAACTCGTATACTCAGTCTAAAGTCAGTTACAGTAACCTGGTGAATCCATCTCTCCAGGTTTCCTCTTATTTATCTCAGCCTCAGTCCTCCTCGCCTGTGATTGGCTAGTTTAGCGACATGTGACTTAGAAACTGGAAGTGTTGTTGTTTGTGAAGCGGATGAAGTTTGGAGAAGCTTGGACAGTTAATCCGTCTCCATCCGGCTGTTTCTTTTATCCAGAGAGATCCGAACCACCACATAGAGCAGAAAAACACGCTGTTCATTGTAATCACTTCCTCACAATTTACTCCGGTGTCTTGGGTTTTAGAGAGACTAACCTCCAAACTCTTTGTATGTGGACGACAGGCTTCACTTTCACTGCGATCCGTGCAGCCGTCAGAGTTAATGAATTCTCAAAACAAATGAAACACGGTTGAAATCGGTCGAAAACACGAGTCTGGATGAGAAAAACTGTTTTGCTTCTGCTGCGGGAATGTGTTCATGCATAAACACATGGAAATCAAGTGTGT
>NW_019181026.1:0-137 GCF_002260705.1 Seriola dumerili
TTTTATTTAATTTCCAGTGAAGTTTACCATTTCAGTGCAATGATGTAATTTTAAACAATAAAGTTTATTGTTCAAATGAAAATATCCTGCTTTCTTAACATATGCTTTTCACAAGTGTGTGTGTGTGTATATATATA
>NW_019181027.1:0-186 GCF_002260705.1 Seriola dumerili
CCGTTACATTCTTCTGTATAACCTCCTTTTTGCAGACACAGTGTTAATGGCTCAGAGCCAGTTACTCTACCTACTGGCTGCTTGTAGAGTAAAACTCATGTATCCTGTGTGTGGTGTTCTCACCATGTTAGCCAGTCTCACAACTGTGATTTCTCCTCTCACACTGATGGTGATGTCTCTGGAAAG
>NW_019181028.1:0-109 GCF_002260705.1 Seriola dumerili
TGATTTCTATACTGTGCTGCTGCTGCTGTTAAAATTCATGCCAGACACGCTCCATTAAAACAATTTACAATCAATTGGAGACATGTACAAAAGAATGTAATGAATGGAT
>NW_019181029.1:0-126 GCF_002260705.1 Seriola dumerili
GTCATATGAAACGTGTGTTTCATATGCTAACAAAATATGGTTTTTATAAATTAGTATTTCGTTTTTACAAGAGTGTTTCATTTTGTGAAGGATCTGAGGTGTTCTGCTAATTGGGTGTGTGGTTGT
>NW_019181030.1:0-116 GCF_002260705.1 Seriola dumerili
TATAATACACTGTATATTAGTGCAAGGCAGGTGGAAAAACTAGAGAGCTCTAGAGAGAAAGATGTCAGGTCGGTGACGAAAACACACTAGTGACATTTGTTTCTGGCTTCTACAAG
>NW_019181031.1:0-103 GCF_002260705.1 Seriola dumerili
GGTGATTGGGTGAATTCACAGTATGTATATATGTAGACAACAGTTTGTTTAAACCAAAGCGGTCAGGTGTAAAAGTCCCTTTAGTGCACCACCCTTCTGTGAA
>NW_019181032.1:0-312 GCF_002260705.1 Seriola dumerili
AAAAAAAAAAAGGATGATTTTTCAGCTATTAAGGAAACACAGTGATGTCATGGACCTAACAAACAACTGTGTGCTTGTGTATTTGTCCTTGGCCTGAAACACTGGAACAGCTCTTTATCACTACAGGAAATTCATGAAGGAAGTCAATGCTAGGAAAAGGGTGTTCGGCAGCTCTGCTCACACACAATCATGCGGAGAAAGACAGAATGGAAAAAATGGATGGACAAATGATGGGAAAATAGAATACCCCTGCTGTAATTGTTTGTGATATCAGTACAGACTTTAAAATTCCATTCTGACGCAATCACACAC
>NW_019181033.1:0-108 GCF_002260705.1 Seriola dumerili
GTCAGCTGTGTGATGGTCACAAAGAGAAATCCTCCTCCTTTAGATCCTGTTAAATATGTGATGCTGTACCTGCCTCTCTGAAGTGTGTCAGCATCTGTTTCAATAAGA
>NW_019181034.1:0-1344 GCF_002260705.1 Seriola dumerili
TCACTGGTTGCAGATCATCTGTCACTGTAAAGATACAGAACATTGAGTCACTCACATATTATCTTTAATTAACATGAAGCTTATTCTGAAAGGACGTATTACTGTAGATTTTAAAAAAAAATTATAACATGATACGTCTCACATTTGAATATTTCAGATACTTTGAAGCACGTCCAGAACTGATTATACAAGGTGCCAGATTCAGTCACGTATCTAATACAGCCTGGACCAAGAAACACACTGCTTTATTTTGAATCTAACTAAATGGTGGTTTTGGAAGAGAAAATATACAATAAAAAAGACACATGTTGCACATTTCAAGTCTGTTGCACTATTTCAATTGTAATCAACTAGTTCTCCTGATGCCTCTTGATAATGAGGATGATGAGAGGAACACCTCAGGTACAAAGGTCTGAGAAAATGAAGTCCTTCTTAAATTTAAGTAAAATGAAATTCATAGTTCACAGATCTTGAAATAGGAAAAAAGACTGTAGAAATAGAAAGTGTATGAAACAACATTTGGTTGTAACTGTATATTGCTGGAAAACACATTTCAATCAAAATATCAACTGCAGTATGATACAGGTCTAAGAATCAGCTCAGCTAACTGAGCTTCCTCTGCATATTTTGTTCTGTTCAGTTATTGTTCCATATAGTTCATCACCTACTGTGTAGAAACCAATATAAATTATTATTATAAGTTATTATGTTACATAGAGACTTTGCATATATTTAGATTTTTACATACAAATCTATAGGGGATATAAATTATGAAGCTTTGTTATAAATTAATCTACAACAGTAACTCAGTTACTAACAGAAAAATTATTTATCTAAATTAACAAACTATTTTGACGCATCCACAACAAGGAGAATTTGCTGCATTTCTTTTTAATTATTTAAAAACATTAACTGTGTTTTCAATATTTCTTGGAATATTGTTTGGACAAAACAAGCATTTAGAAGAAATCACGTTGAACTGAATGATTGGTTCCCTCTATTTTTCTGATTTAAAAAAAAAACTCACTTAATTGAAAAATAATCATCAGATTAATCAAAAACAAAAATAATCCTTAGTTGCAGCCTTATTCAAAAACATTCTCCATCACTGACATAAATAATAAAACTGGATTATAAGCAATATTTAGAAACCTGTGGATTCACCAGTGAGCTGTGAGATATTCAGATGAAATAAACTAATTAAGTTGAGCTTGTACCCACCACCTACACACACTGTAATTCTACAGGTTAAGAATAAAATATTTTGACTCAGTCTAACTCACTGTAAGGAGGCAGATGTGGACAGCTGCTGCTGCGCTTCACTGGTTGCAGATCATCTGTCAC
>NW_019181035.1:0-100 GCF_002260705.1 Seriola dumerili
AAAATCAAGCCTAGTAAGTCTAGAAGTATCTCAATAAGAGAGGGAAGTTAAGTGATAGAAGGTTTGTAATAGACGAAGAGGAAATTCCAATAATTAAGGA
>NW_019181036.1:0-320 GCF_002260705.1 Seriola dumerili
GGGGGCGACATCCTCTATTAGGTTGCCCTTCTTTAAGGGTGACCCTGATGGTTACTGCTGCTCAGCTTACACCTCCACCTTTCTCCACAGATGAAGCATCATACATGAGCAGAGCAGAATTAACCATATCATACTTGAGAATGTTAAAAGCTTATCACTGTTGTCAAGGGAAAATCGTGTATCTCTGTTGAATGCTAAAACGGTCCTTTAAGTGATTAGATATCACGTGTGTAATGTCTGTAATAGTAGAACATGACACTCCAAATACACAGAAACCATACTGAGGACATAACCTGTGTCCTCAGTGGTAGCCACAGATA
>NW_019181037.1:0-1812 GCF_002260705.1 Seriola dumerili
GACCAGACAGGAACTCAGATCCACATAGACATTTAGAGCCAGTTAGTAATGACAAAACTTCAGACTCTTCTGAGACTGATGTCAGTGACAATGATTGGACCAAGACCAGAGAACCTCAGTCTGGTTCAAACTCTATGAAGAATATTGTACATAATACTGACAAGGGATCATATATTTGCTCTGAGTGTGGTAAAACATTTGGCCTAAAGACAAATCTGAAAAGACACATGAAATGTCACACAGGAGAAAAACCATTCAGCTGCTCATTCTGTGATAAAAGTTTCAATCGGAGAGAACACTTGATTGCTCACATGAGGTGTCATTCAGGAGAAAAACCTTTCAGCTGTTCTGTTTGTAACACAAGTTTTAGTCATGGCTGGTCTTTGGATAAGCACATGAGAGTCCACACTGGGGAGAAACCATTTTGTTGTTCATTTTGCAGTAAAAGCTTCAGGCAGCGCTCAGATTTGGTTGCACATTTTAGAATTCACACAGGAGAAAAACCTTTTTCCTGCTCAGAGTGTAACACCAGCTTCACCCAGCGTCACACTTTGGTTCAGCACATGAGGATCCATACTGGGGTGAAACCTTTTGTTTGCTCAGTTTGCGGAAAGAGATTCTCACGAAAGGGACATCTAACAAGACACATGACGGCTCACACTGGGGAGAAACCATTCAACTGCAGTGTTTGTGACAAAGGATTCACATGGCAGTCACAGTTTAAAAGACATGAGTGTAGTGGAGAGAGCAGCAGCAGTAAATGAAGCTGTGGAGCGACAGTTTAATGTTTCTTACTGCCCATATTTTGATTGACATGAGTGTTGAAGGGTTAGAGCAAGAACAACATGAACGTATAAGAATGTGTAACATAATAAATGGTCCCCGAGAAATTAGTGTTGGTTTCCTGTTCGTTCGATCAGACCTAATCATAAACACCAAAGACGTTGGTGTGCTGAATTATATGTCACCGTTTCTGTACCTCACTAACTTCAACAAATACAGGACAAACTGGTTTCTAAAACTCATAATAATCCCATAATTCTTTTCCAAACACTTGACAACCTTGTAAATCCAGCTCCAAACACTTTTATCACTTCATTATCAAAATGTGAAGAGTTCACTGCATTTTTTAGACACAAGACTAAAAAAAATCAGGTTGGACCTAAATGTGCAAGAGCCTGTCTTTGGACACTTCTCCTCTACCTCAGACTGCTGTGAATGATTTTGCTGCTGTTGATAAGAGAAATACTTAAGAAAGAAATAATGCAACTAAAACCCTCCACCTGCTCACTCATCTCCATCCCCACCTTCTTTGTAAGGCTGTGTTTAATTTTTTAGATGATGAAATCACTCTCTGCTGACTTGTACTTTCCCTTAGGCACTGGAAACTGCTGTTGCGAATCTTCCTGAAGAAAAGGAACCCTGATAAAACCTTGATTTCAAATTTTTCCTTCTTAAATAAAATTGCTCAGAAATTAGTATTTAAACAGCTAAATGTTTACCTACATCTCAAATGTGTATTTGACAAGTTATGATCTGACTTTTGTCCTCACCACAGCACCGAGAGGGTGCTGGTTATAGTACTAAATGACCTGAGACTGATTAAACTCATTAAACTCATTAAACTATCAGTATTGGTACTTTTAGACTTAAATGCATTTGATACAGTCAATCATGATGTCCTTATTAACAGATAACAGAACTGTGCTGGCCTCTCAGTTTTAGACTGGTTTAGACTTTTCTGTCTCCATTGGTCTGTCTCAGCGAACGCTAGCATAACGTGGGGTTCCCCAAGGCTCGATTCTGGGACTG
>NW_019181038.1:0-116 GCF_002260705.1 Seriola dumerili
CACACGATTCTAACAGCACCTGCTGCTGCACCTGCTGCTGCACCTGCTGCTGCACCTGCTGCTAAACCTGCTGCTGCACCTGCTGCTAAACCTGCTGCAGCCATTCCACTTGTTGG
>NW_019181039.1:0-572 GCF_002260705.1 Seriola dumerili
GAGATGGTGAAGTGCAACTGATTTAATAGTTGAAGCTGCAGCCACTGCTGATCCAACAGTTAAGGTTTTATGTTTGATTTGATGATAAATCTTAAGTTCAGAGCACAGTTTGAGTGTAAGTCAGTTCAGATCAATGAGAAAACCAGATCTGAAAGTCTCCTTACACTGACAGTGGAGATAGAAACTTGACACTGACTGCCCTCTAGTGTATTTATAAAGGAAATATATTTCACCCTCATATTGTAACAGTTCAGATTCCACATTGCATAGATATTACTGTAACTTACCTGAAAGTTTGTGCAAGTATGTAGGGATGAGTTGTTTGCTTGTTATTCTGTTACTTCTTACTCAGTGATTTCAACAACCAAATTGTGTTTAATGGTTAACGTTCATTAATAATCATTTTCTCAGGAACTAGTTTCCACAATTTCACTAACAACAAAAACAACTGGTATGAATGAATGGCTGTACACGAATCATATCATTTTCTTGAAAAGCGTGAAATAAGGACATTAATCGTGTGAGATAACTGTTGATCGGGACTGTAGGATTTTGTACAGCTGCTCAACCAA
>NW_019181040.1:0-119 GCF_002260705.1 Seriola dumerili
AGGATCCTTGACATGAAAAGGTTTGACCAATTGTCAGTTATATCAATAGTTGAACTGTCAAAAACCTCAAGTTTTTCTGTCAAGATTCTGACAGAAGATTTCTTTTCACCTCCGAAACA
>NW_019181041.1:0-104 GCF_002260705.1 Seriola dumerili
TCTGGCCCTGTTGACTCGACCTTCGTTACTTTCCGATACAATATCGCTGCTCTGAGAACGTATCGTAACTTTTTGTCTTGTAAACAAAACAATGGCTGAAGCTC
>NW_019181042.1:0-894 GCF_002260705.1 Seriola dumerili
TGAAATATTATAGTATGGCAAAAAAAAAATAAAAAAACGACATTGAATAGTATGGCAAAAAAATTAAAAAATGGAATAGTATATTAAGGCATAAAAACATCCAAAACATCCTAATATGGCATAGTATACAGATTTCATAGTATATTAAAACCTAAAAAGTGAGAAAAACGACATAATATGGTATGACAAAAAAAGTAAAAAAACAACATAGTATAGTATGGCAAAAAAAAAATGGCATAGTGTATTGAGGCATAAAAACATAAAAAAACACATAATATACTAAGATATAAAGATGTCATTGTATATTAAAACCTAAAAAGTGAGAAAAATAAAATATCATAGTATGGCAAAAAAAGTAAAAAAAACGACATAGTATAGTATGGAAAAAAAAATTAAAAATGGCATAGTGTATTATAGCATAAAAACATCCAAAACATCATAATATGGTATGGTATACAGATTTCATAGTATATTAAGGCCTATAAAGTGAGAAAAGCAAAATAGTATAGTATGGCAAAAAAAAGTGAAAAAACGACATAGTATAGTATGGCAAAAAAATTAAAAAAATGGCATAGTGTATTGAGGCATAAAAACATTAAAAAACACATAATATACTAAGATATAAAGATGTCATTGTATATTAAAACCTAAAAAGTGAAAAAAATGAAATATCATAGTATGGCAAAAAAGGTAAAAAAAACGACATAGCATAGTATGGCAAAAAAATTAAAAAATGGAATAGTATATTAATACATAAAAACATCCAAAACATCCTAATATGTCATGGTATACAGATTTCATAGTATATTAAGGCATATAAAGTGAGAAAAGCAAAATAGTATAGTATGGCAAATAAAAGTGAAAAAACGACATAGTATAGTATGGCAAAAAAAT
>NW_019181042.1:909-1823 GCF_002260705.1 Seriola dumerili
AAAAAAATTAAAAAATGGCATAGTGTATTAAAACATAAAAACATCCAAAACATCATAATATGGTATGGTATACAGATTTCATAGTATATTAAGGCCTATAAAGTGAGAAAAATGACATAGTATAGTATAGCATAAAAAAAAGTGAAAAAACGGCACAGTATAGTATGGCAATAAAATTAAAAAATGGAATAGTATATTAAGGCATAAAAACATCCAAAACATCCTAATATGGCATGGTATACAGATTTCATAGTATATGAAGGCCTATAAAGTGAGAAAAATGACATAGTATAGTATAGCATAAAAAAAAGTGAAAAAACGGCACAGTATAGTATGGCAATAAAATTAAAAAATGGAATAGTATATTAAGGCCTATAAAGTGAGAAAAATGACATAGTATAGTATAGCATAAAAAAAAGTGAAAAAACGGCACAGTATAGTATGGCAATAAAATTAAAAAATGGAATAGTATATTAAGGCCTATAAAGTGAGAAAAATGACATAGTATAGTATAGCATAAAAAAAAGTGAAAAAACGGCACAGTATAGTATGGCAATAAAATTAAAAAATGGAATAGTATATTAAGGCCTATAAAGTGAGAAAAATGACATAGTATAGTATAGCATAAAAAAAAGTGAAAAAACGGCACAGTATAGTATGGCAATAAAATTAAAAAATGGAATAGTATATTAAGGCCTATAAAGTGAGAAAAATGACATAGTATAGTATAGCATAAAAAAAAGTGAAAAAACGGCACAGTATAGTATGGCAATAAAATTAAAAAATGGAATAGTATATTAAGGCCTATAAAGTGAGAAAAATGACATAATATAGTATGACAAAAAAAGTAAAAAAACAACATATTATAGTATGGCAAAAAAAATGGCATAGTGTATTGAGGCATAAAAACATAA
>NW_019181043.1:0-133 GCF_002260705.1 Seriola dumerili
GGTCAAAGTCACTGTGACCTCTCTAAAACACATTTATGGGCATACCTCACGAATTTGAATTCATACGCTACTTATGACACAATTAAACTCAAACGTCTATAAAGGATAAAAATGAAGTGATGACGTTTTATAT
>NW_019181044.1:0-144 GCF_002260705.1 Seriola dumerili
TATGCAGCTGTTGCCCCCTAGAGGAGAAAAATGTCTTTAAGATATTAACTGGTTCAACTATTCATTAAAAAAGGCATTATATTATTATATATATATTTTTTTTTAAAATAAGAATGATATTGAATGTAAAAACATATTTTCTCT
>NW_019181045.1:0-148 GCF_002260705.1 Seriola dumerili
TTTCAGATTGGGGAATCGGTGACAGCTGCTAGACTGAAGGCTTTGGATGGAAAATGTGCCATGTTGTTGTTACTTATAATTTTCCAGAGAAAAAGATTAAACAGGCACGCAGAGGCTCTTCTTGTGATCCTGTGTGGCTGATCAATAA
>NW_019181046.1:0-443 GCF_002260705.1 Seriola dumerili
ACAGGATAGTGTAACAGCTTGTTGCATATTTAGTGTTGAATCTGCACAGGAGCTTCCCACAGACAACCAGTGAAGTCTTAATCACAGATATCATTTCAGTGATTGTGAACCCATAAACTGCATTAATTAATTAAATTCATGTCCACCACAGGATGAAGTGCAGCAACTTTGCTGAATTTCCTCTGACTTTTCATGTGGCTTTTCATCAGGTCAAAATTTCAATTGGTCAAAAAAGTAAAATAATAAAAAAAAATCCCATCCAATCCAGATGCAAATTAGCAAATGTTTACATGCTAACATGCCTCGATGTAGATAAGGAACATTACATCAGCATGGTAACATCGTCATTGGGATGTTAGCATGTTAGCATGCTGACATTAGCATTAAGTTCATGTGTAAACTTTCATTACCATGATGCAACTGGACAGGTAGTTGAAGGTGGT
>NW_019181047.1:0-188 GCF_002260705.1 Seriola dumerili
TTGTGAACACCGGTGAATACTTCTTCTCTATAATACAGGTATGTGAGTTTACGCACTTTATGTTCTTAAGCTTATGTTGATGTAAAACATTTTATGTATTTTATTTAATTTTGCATTATAAACCCTCTTGCTCCTGACTCTTCCCTGAGAGATCAGAGAGAGCAAAGAGAGCATGTATGAGAAAACAC
>NW_019181048.1:0-106 GCF_002260705.1 Seriola dumerili
ACGTACAGCGGGGCACAGGCGGCTTGCAGTGTAAAAGCAGTTTTTTTTTTTTTTTTGTTTTTTTTTTAAAATGAACCCAGTGACACTTTACCATCAACCCTGGCAT
>NW_019181049.1:0-145 GCF_002260705.1 Seriola dumerili
CGGAAACTGGGAAACTTGAGTGCAGAAGAGGACAGTGGAACTCCATGTGTAGCGGTGAAATGCGTAGATATATGGAAGAACACCAGTGGCGAAGGCGGCTGTCTGGTCTGTAACTGACGCTGAGGCTCGAAAGCATGGGTAGCAA
>NW_019181050.1:0-144 GCF_002260705.1 Seriola dumerili
GTCTAATATATTTATTTCCTTTATTGCTGAGATTTAGACAAGAAGAGTGATACCAGTTTCCTGTTTGTGCACTCAATATGAAGCTATAGCCAGGAGATTGTTAGTTTAGATTAGAATAACAACTCGGAACAGGGGGAAACAGAT
>NW_019181051.1:0-107 GCF_002260705.1 Seriola dumerili
GATCACTGATGCCATGTTCTGCGCTGGATACCTGGAGGGAGGCAAGGACTCTTGCCAGGTATGTAACAAGAGGAATCTGCAGAGGTCCTTGTTCCTTGTTTTTTTTA
>NW_019181052.1:0-133 GCF_002260705.1 Seriola dumerili
GAAACATTTTAAAACCCATCAGTGACATAAAAAGAATATAAGGAAGAATAAATCCGTAAAACAATAAGAAAATAAATGTGTCTATGGAAACAGGGATAAATATTAGAATAAATAAGTAAATAAAAAATGTGGA
>NW_019181053.1:0-132 GCF_002260705.1 Seriola dumerili
ATTTGACCTTAAAATGTAAGATATTTGTGATAAAAAATATAATGTATTTTTTTTTTTTATAAAAGAATATTTTATGGCCCCTAAATGTAAAACAAAAATACAAACATTGATCACCATATAAAGTCAGTAGAA
>NW_019181054.1:0-114 GCF_002260705.1 Seriola dumerili
TTAAGAGTGATTTTTTGTTTGTAGTTCTTACCTTAGCATATTTTCATAGATCTTTGTTTTTCCTCATTAAGAGTGATTTTCATTTCATGTAGCCCAGTTATTTATTATTCTAGA
>NW_019181055.1:0-101 GCF_002260705.1 Seriola dumerili
GTATATTAAGGCATTAAAGGTCATAAAAAGGTGATAGTAATGCAAGGTATAAAGCATCATAGTGTATTAAGGCATAAAAGGTCATAAAAACTTCATAGTAT
>NW_019181056.1:0-141 GCF_002260705.1 Seriola dumerili
TTTAAGTCAATGGGATTTGTTCTAAGTGAGCAAATTTTGCGGGAATGAGAGGGGGCCAACTTGGGAGTCCTGTATCTAGATCTCAGACTGGGAAAAAATCCTGAACAGCGGTTCCACCTTCAAGGCAGGATTTTACACTGG
>NW_019181057.1:0-107 GCF_002260705.1 Seriola dumerili
ACTGTATTTTCTCATGTATATTTTATTTTATAAGTTCATTAAATAAAAAGCACGTTTATCCGAATAAGTTTTTTTTTCCAGGGGTCAAACTTTTACATTTAGTGCTA
>NW_019181058.1:0-111 GCF_002260705.1 Seriola dumerili
TGCATTTATTTGCAGCACATCACTCTGAGACAGAGGCATCGCTGTTTATTTCGCCGTTTTGCGTCATCATAATGTGCTGATTAGATCGCTATGAGCTGTGCTCAGCCTTCA
>NW_019181059.1:0-947 GCF_002260705.1 Seriola dumerili
TGTATTTTTAGATCTAAATCTGCATCAATATTCAACATAGGGGAGAACGGGGTAATGTGAGACATCGGATAATGTGAGACACCCCTTGTATCTAGGCAACGGAACACATTTGTGGTCATGTGACCATTATATTTTCAAGCCCCTCCCTTTTCCCATTGGCCATGAAGGAGAGGGCCTCATTGTGCTTTGGTAAGCATGTTTTTTTCACAAAAATATATTTTTTGCATGTAAAAGTAAAATTTTCTTGTTGTCAACTTAATCAACTGTTGTGCCAAAGCAAATTGATTCAGGTAGAAAAACTTATGTCATACATGTTGATGAACTACCAACATATAAAACCATGTGATGATGCTAGCTTAAGATTAGTCTTAATTGCTAAGAGAGGTTGTTTTTTCTAAAATGGTGGTGGTGGGGTAAAGTGAGACAAATGCTCACCATGAGGCACAATTTAAGTTTAGTCTTAAACATATTTTAATGTAATATTACATTACATATGTTTTATTTTTAAGGTCATAAACATTGTAGAAAAGCATTGTAGAAAAGCCATCATGCCAAGGAAATACACCAGGAAGACAACCTGGGGCAAAACACCCCTTGAAGAGATGGAGAGTGCAGCCTCTGAGGTCAAGGAAGGAAAGAAGTCCATCAGAGCAGCTGCAAGGGAGAGAAATATTGACAAGTCAAGCATCCTACGATTCATAAAGAAAAAAGAGAAAGGGGAAGTAAAATCAGTAGCCTGGGGTGCAGTAGCTGAGGCAAAGAGAATATTAACAGATGAGATTGAGGAGGAGCTTGCTAAACACTTAAAACAACTAGCTGAACAGTTCCATGGCCTTCCTCCAGTTAAGTGCCGTCAACTTGCATTTGAATACGCCGAGAAAAACAATATCCCTGTCCCTGCCAATTGGACAAAGGCGCAGTCTGCAGGTAGGCTAGGGTATGCAAGA
>NW_019181060.1:0-125 GCF_002260705.1 Seriola dumerili
TTCACTTTTTATACATTTCCTTGTGTTGTAGATTTATTTATTTCTTTATTTTTTTGAAAAAGTCGACAAAACACAATTACGAATGGTGTGTGAGTTTTCTCCTCTCGCTATTTCATTCCGATTAA
>NW_019181061.1:0-112 GCF_002260705.1 Seriola dumerili
GTAGAGGGTTTGAATAATGTTCCTGAGTTTTGTCTGAGTTTGTGGCTGGATTGTTTCGTCGAGGGGTCTGTAGTAGGTAGTATCCGTTAATTGTCTATTGGCTTCTATGAGG
>NW_019181062.1:0-129 GCF_002260705.1 Seriola dumerili
CTGACATATGTTACTCAGTACGACGAGCCGAGTCCGTAGACACAAAATTCATAGACTTTTGACAAAATT
This sequence comes from Seriola dumerili, assembly GCF_002260705.1. Lineage (NCBI taxonomy): Eukaryota > Metazoa > Chordata > Actinopteri > Carangiformes > Carangidae > Seriola > Seriola dumerili. Next base: position 70 of record NW_019181062.1, read on the forward strand.
TTTCGTCGCGGCAACTTTGCTTCGGACACGTTTAACGAGGCATCCCTCCGGCAGGGAGCG
>NW_019181063.1:0-107 GCF_002260705.1 Seriola dumerili
GCAGCATCTGTGCCAGAGATGTCAGCAAGATATAAAAACTCATTTCTGAGGCTGGGACTATCAGGGGGCAGAACCTGAAGACTTTTGAGTCAGTGAGGAGCAGAAGG
>NW_019181064.1:0-262 GCF_002260705.1 Seriola dumerili
AAAAAATGCCAAAATTGTCCAGTTTCCCTCTTACTCTGAGTGTCTGTGTTGCGAATAAACAGACATTTGAAGACATAATTTTTTATAATCAAATTGATGAAAATAATCTGTTGTTGCAGCCCTAGTGAAGATTCCTTTTAATGTCATCCCTTCACCCCCTAAAATGTAAAAAACTTAGTTATGACTGACCTCATGTTCAGAGAAAAGAGCTGGCCACCTTCTTTTGAATTCAGCAATGAAAGGCTTTTCTTCAATCACTTCA
>NW_019181065.1:0-140 GCF_002260705.1 Seriola dumerili
ACCAGGCAGCCTCGCCAGTACTTTATTGGTGTGCTGGACATAGCTGGATTTGAGATCTTTGATGTGAGTGACTACAGTAAACCAGACCTCTTTCAACATAATATGAATCATTAGATAATAAATAAATTGATCTTTTTTTT
>NW_019181066.1:0-121 GCF_002260705.1 Seriola dumerili
AAAACATCATAGTATATTAAGGCACAAAATGTCATAAAACGTCGTAGTATGGTAAGGCATTAAAGTCATAGTTTATTAAGGAATAAAAATGATAAAAAAACGTCATAGTATAGTATGGCAT
>NW_019181067.1:0-173 GCF_002260705.1 Seriola dumerili
GACAGATGTAGTTAGCCTACTTTACCAATTAAGATTTTTCTTGTAAAACATATACGCTCATCTTACAAAATATAATTCATTGATAATCAAATAATCCTGAAAATCATTTATGAAGACACATTGTTTGGCACTAAACAAATACCATTGAATTGAATTGAATTATTTGAATTTAT
>NW_019181068.1:0-155 GCF_002260705.1 Seriola dumerili
GACACAGTTTGCTCATCAATATTATCTCTTTCGGTGACTTATGGGAACTTTATCTCACCGCCACTTACTTTAGCTGAGTACGGCTCCATACAAGGACACAGTAGCACCACTGCACAACAGCACACCAAAGAAACCAGTCTGTGATTCTGTGTTTT
>NW_019181069.1:0-125 GCF_002260705.1 Seriola dumerili
TACTTAAAAAATTTTAGGAAACTGGTTGCCCTAAAAAAATTAAGTAATGTTTGATGAAAACTTGAGTGAATTTAACTTAAAAAAACGAGTGGATGGCATTGTTATTTTGAGTTCAATACACTTAA
>NW_019181070.1:0-114 GCF_002260705.1 Seriola dumerili
CAGAGAGACGGAGAGAAGAGACAGTCTGTGGAGTCTCAGTGTTTTTGTGAAGTAATTAGGGTTTCCACTATTTACATTTTATACAAATACACAGGGGTTAAAGTGGACTGCAAC
>NW_019181071.1:0-147 GCF_002260705.1 Seriola dumerili
TCTCTATCAAACCTCCAAAGGTATTCTTTAACTTAACAATATTTTCTGTCATAGTTGAATGAAAAATGAAATAAAAAATATTAGATGGGAAGCATCTGTAAACCTTTAAAAAATTCAATTAATTGTAAAACATTATATGTAACCTCT
>NW_019181072.1:0-104 GCF_002260705.1 Seriola dumerili
CAATGCCTGTTGGAGCAACGACCATGGGATCAATGAATTCATTATTTCGTTTTGGATTTTTTTTTTTTTTTTTTTAAGGAAACAGTGTAACTCACATTTGCATT
>NW_019181073.1:0-149 GCF_002260705.1 Seriola dumerili
TCATATATGTGAGTATGGAGCAGCCTTGAACACAAAAGTGCAGCTAAATGTCACATTTTAAATGTTCCCTAGCTTTTTGTCGCTACTGTTTTCGTGGTATACTTTTCCAAAAAACAGTTGTTTGGTCCCATTGGCCTCAAAGCATTTTC
>NW_019181074.1:0-142 GCF_002260705.1 Seriola dumerili
TACATAAAGGTTTTGTAGGTCACTACTTTTTCTGCTAGAACTCCACCGGACAATATGTGTTCAATACCTTGATCTGTGATCACCTGAATGATGGAGTGGACAGTGAACAGATGGTCTTTGTATGGACGTAAATGATCATTGA
>NW_019181075.1:0-458 GCF_002260705.1 Seriola dumerili
GATCATTTCATGCCATAATATATTATGACGATTTTTGACGTTTTTTGCCATACTATACCATCACGTTTTTTGACATTTTTTGCCATACTATACTATGACGTTTTTTTTGCCATTTTTGTGCCTTACTGTACCATGACGTTTTAATCCATACTATGCTATGACGTTAATTGACAATTTTTTGCCATACTATACTATGACGTTTTTTGCCATTTTTATGCCATACTATACTATGACATTATTTGACAATTTTCATGCCATACTATATTATAACGTTTTTTGACATAATATATTGTGACGTTTTTTGACAATTTTTTGCCTTACTATACTGTGACGTTTTTTGAGGTTTTATGCCATACTATACTATGACATTTTTTGCCATACTATACTATGAGGTTTTTTGACAATTTTATGCCTTATTATATCATGACATTTTTTGACAATTTTATGCCATACTATAC
>NW_019181075.1:960-1156 GCF_002260705.1 Seriola dumerili
CAATTGTTGCCGTACTATGCTATGACGTTTTTTGATCATTTCATGCCATAATATATTATGACGATTTTTGACATTTTTTGCCATACTATACTATGACGTTTTTTGACATTTTTTGCGATACTATATTATGACGTTTTTTTGCCATTTTTTTCCACAATATACTATGACGTTTTAATCCATACTATGTTATGACGTT
>NW_019181076.1:0-109 GCF_002260705.1 Seriola dumerili
GGTGATCTATTAGCTGTTAATCAGCGTCACATTAACGGTTGTTATCACTCTGAGATTATAACAACCAAAAATGAAAATATTTCCAGAAATAACATTTGAATTAAATGAT
>NW_019181077.1:0-127 GCF_002260705.1 Seriola dumerili
TCTGGTTGTTGAAAGCAAAAGCACAAACGTTAGATAAAAAACAAAACAGTCAATTAGCAAGCAAACATTTGATAATGGACACCTGAAAAGATTGTTCAGCACTTAATCACAATGACAGTAAATGGGA
>NW_019181078.1:0-108 GCF_002260705.1 Seriola dumerili
CTGCTGGACGTGCAGAGCTGAATCAGCAGAAACAAACACGAACAGTCTTTTGGGAATAAAACCTGAAGCGCCACTGAACATTACAGATGTTGTAAAACTAGATGAGAA
>NW_019181079.1:0-2614 GCF_002260705.1 Seriola dumerili
AAAAAATGTGATGAACCTGGCTAAGTTGTGACTGATTTGTGCTTTGTAACAGTGTTTCTCACCATGATTCCCCTCTTGTCTCCCTCTGGCCTCTTAAATTGCTTCCCAGGTGCACATAGGTTGCTGGGGTTGGAGTGGGGTACGAGAGATGGTGGACCCGTGGGAGTAGGCAACACTGATTCATCCCAGACTGAGTATAGGTTATGGGATTTTATGAGTTCTCATTTGAAAAAAAAAAAAAAGGGGGGAAAACTGACCATGAAGTAAATGGCAGTATTGTAACTCCTTTCTGAGGGTATGTGGTGTTTCTTTGTAGGGTTCAAGTTATTTGAAATTGTATTTGGGGGATAGGCCTATTTCCTTGTGGGATTTTGATTGTTCATTTCTTTTTTGGATTGTAGTTATGTTAAACTGGGTTTTGTTACATTTATTTATCTCATTATCTTGTGAACCCATGACAGAGTTTTCAGGGACCACACAGCTGACTGAAAGTGAATCACTGGTTTCATCCTCAGGACAAATCAAAGTGTGGATTGAACATGGCTGCGGTCAGTGCAGGCTGTGAGATTCATACAGTGAACTAACATCATCAGAGCACTTTAAAACTGTGCACTCCTGACCTCTAGTGGCCAGAGTCAGTGCAACATGCTGTCACATGACGCACCTAATACAGTACATGGTTTACAGTGATACAAAACACTGTGTTCTTTACAACTTTGTTGATCTTTTTTACTTTTGTTATACAGGCTTCACACGACTCAAAAATAGAAAATATTCAGAAAGCAGCTCAAACTGCATCATCTTACTGTAAATTGGTGTTGATGTGCTGAAAGGTCCAGCGAAAGTTTAAGACCTGTTTAACTTTAACTCATCAGTAAAAATATTGTATCTTTCATTAAAAAATCTATTTAGTGCAAAATTGTGAAATTTACTAAAGTAGTCTGTCATAATACAAACTTATGAACTGTAGGAAAAAGTTTATCAAAGCAGATGTTAGAAGTATGTAGATAAATGTACCGTCGACACACTGAGCTTATTTTGTTTTTTGGATTATTTAAGTAAGATTTTCAAAGAATGTGAAGACGATATCAAAACACCTACAAACTAGGAAATGAAAGAGTCATCTACCAACAAAAAGATTTTTCTTTTCTTTTCTATTTTTTTTTCTATAATCTTTTTTATGTCTTTTTTTATTCTTAAACAAACTGCGTGTTTGCTGCTGCCTGTCATGAAACACATTTGATTCTGCGTACCAAATTCAGACTGTGAGAAAGACAGAGGACGTAGATGGCTTACATGTCATTTCTACTTTGACTAGAACACATGTAGCCTCCGCTTTCTCCTGTAATAACATGTAATTGTGAAAATGGTTTGAAATGTTGTTGTATCGGTTACATCAACAAATAGGGTTAGCCTGCAACATCAGAGCTCTGATGGTTGTGAGGGTCCTGGGATGGTGTCAGATTCACAGCCTGTGTGATTGTTTCACCTGCCGATGACTCTCAGGTCGTACTACGTCTTTATTATATTCAAAAAGCATTTAGTCGCTTAAAGCAGTAGCTACTCCACAGGTTCAGTGGAATTTACAGGCTGAGCAACTGCTTCAAAGTCCAGGACGCTGTGACTGAAAATACATCCACTGTACTGTGAATATGGTGTAAAGCAACTCTGGTGTAAAAACACAGGATTACAATGTCTACATTTTCACACAGGGATGGGGCTGGGGTGGGTTGTGTCAATGTCACATACTGAAAAAAAGTATAACATTGATTTGTTTCATATTTTCAGTTTTATTGACTCTTGTGTGGATTATCACCTCTGTTTAATTATTTGTTTATTTACACTCTATTTCACTCTGTCAATTCCAGGTCATTTCAAAAATAAATACCTGGTACACTGTAGAAGTATTAGGACATAGTAACTTCCAAAGACTTCCTCTTTGTGACACTGCACTTTGGACTTTTATCATTACACTCAATCTTGATCTGAGTGTATTGTGTTGTTTTAGATTTTTTTATTACAGAGATTAAACATTGTCAGTGACACGACGGTCAAAAAAAGCGGGTTTTATATCTTGCGGTTGTGATAAGGACGGAGGAGGAGGAGCTGTGTCAGGGTGAGACTGTAGGGCTTAAAGAAGGATTGATTCCTTGTGTGAACCCTTTGACCAACCTGCAGCAGAAGCCTGAACTCTCTCCTGATGTTTGTCTGAGTGTAAATGTGAGTTCCTGTGGAGTTCCTTTGTTTTTTAGACTTGTAGTATTTTGCTTGAGATGTCATGTTAAAGTTAGAGTGTTAGCAAGTTGTAAACGGTTTATATTTTCTGTTTAGATGAAAACAGCATCGATTCTTCTCATCCATTGTCTCGACCAGTGCACCTGTTCATATGAACCTACAACAACTGGATAACCACAGCTGGTTTGGATTGACTTCTTCTGTTGTCCATTGTACCTTGGAAATCTGATACCTTATACGGTCCTTTAATATCGCCTTCTTAATTTTCAAAACCCAGCGATTAGCTTTATAATATCTGAGGCTACGTGAAGTACTTGGACTGTGAGGGAAGTGGGGTGAGGATATGTCTGCACAACAGCGATGGTAAGTCACGTCATTT
>NW_019181080.1:0-121 GCF_002260705.1 Seriola dumerili
CAGGAAGTAAATATAAACACATTATTTACCATAAAGGATGATTTAAAATCAGTTAATTAAAGATGAATTAAAGCAATGATATTTGTTGACTCTACATTATAATGGACAGCCTGTCTGAAAA
>NW_019181081.1:0-106 GCF_002260705.1 Seriola dumerili
CTTAAACTTCTCACTAATTATCCACAAATTCAACAACAAGTTAGATAAAAGTCCAATCAAAAAATTCTTCCTTCTTTCCTCTTCCGCTAATAACGCCTCAGATTAA
>NW_019181082.1:0-110 GCF_002260705.1 Seriola dumerili
GAAAAGTTGAACAAGCTTTTCTGTTGTTGCAGTTAACTACTTTAAAAAATGTTACCCGATTTCCTTAATTTATATTCTACAGCACATGTTTTGACTTTAACTTGAGGATA
>NW_019181083.1:0-104 GCF_002260705.1 Seriola dumerili
CCAAATTCTTTGAGATAGATATTAACATATAACCCCGCACGGTGGTACAGTGGTTAGCGCTGTCTGGGTTCGAGTCCCGACTCTTTCTGTGTGGAGTTTGCATG
>NW_019181084.1:0-156 GCF_002260705.1 Seriola dumerili
TTCTACATTTATTTCAGATGGTCTCAGTTCTATGTGTCTAAGGTTTGAGATGTCCGTCTCTGAGGTGCGGACGGAGGTGTATTGTGGCGCTCGCAGCTTTTTGAGAAACTAAATCTAAAAACAACGTTCCAGCAGCTCTTGACTTTCAAGACAAAT
>NW_019181085.1:0-433 GCF_002260705.1 Seriola dumerili
AGGCATCAGACAAAGGTGCAGCTACACTGACAACAGACAAAACCGTCATGATAAACATTGTTGACGTAAACGACAATGCACCAGAGATTGAGGTGACATCCTTTTCACGTGCACTCCCAGAAGATTCAAAACCAGGAACCACAGTGGCCTTGATTAGTGTTAAGGATTCAGATTCTGGTCTCAATGGAAAAGTGATGTGTCACATAGGCCAAGGTCTTCCTTTTCTGCTCACTCCGTCTTCACAAAATAACATGTATTCTCTGGTAACCAAATCACTTTTGGATCGCGAGCAGCAATCGCAATATAATGTAACAATTGTCGCTAAAGACGCAGGCGAACCATCCTTATCATCAGACAAAACTATAAAAATTGTTGTGTCAGATGTGAACGACAATAATCCAGAGTTTTCACAGAACCCGTATACTTTCTATAT
>NW_019181086.1:0-330 GCF_002260705.1 Seriola dumerili
ACATGGTTAACATTTTCACCAAAACCTTATCATCTGCTTGAACACTGTTGCTTCGCTAAAGGTTAAAAAGAGGGCGACTGACAGGATCTCCCCATGGTTAAACAGTAACAGCATTAATGAGATCAAGAGAACCTGTTGGGCAGCTGAAATAAAATAGAGTAAAACTAGACTCTCAGTTCACTGTAATATGTATAAAGAAGCCATGACTGTCTATAACAAAGCAGTACACCTGGCAAGAAAAGATTACTTTTGATCTCAGTGAACCCTGTTAAAAAGATGCTGCCATGGGACAATTCACCTGTATTACTTTAACTGAGCTTTGCAGGGCTG
>NW_019181087.1:0-152 GCF_002260705.1 Seriola dumerili
TTAATGTCCATGTGCTGATTAATTGTTTATTGTGTACCCGTCTGTCTCTACAGTTGAGATGTCATCCATTTCACTTGCTTATGAAATGTGAGGTGTATGTGTACATCTACAGTCCTAAGTATGTCTGTATTTTCTTTTCTTCAGAATGAAAC
>NW_019181088.1:0-135 GCF_002260705.1 Seriola dumerili
ATGAAAAATCAACATCCCGTTAAAAAAATGGCTTTTCAAACTTCAGTCAAGAGGTCTCACATACTCTGTTCAGTCACTACATTCCTTCTACGATACTATACATGCAAACAAAGGTAAAGGGGAATTCTGAAATTA
>NW_019181089.1:0-113 GCF_002260705.1 Seriola dumerili
TCTGAAATCGGCTGCCATGTTTGAAATTAATTTGTGCAGCGTAACATTCCTTGTTTAGATGAAAAATATAAAATAACAGTTAAGATTCAGTAGTTTCTGTCCTGTTTAATGGA
>NW_019181090.1:0-113 GCF_002260705.1 Seriola dumerili
AACATTAAAAAACCTCATAGTATAGTAAGATATGAAGACGTCATAATGTAGTAAGGCCTTAAAAGTGAAAAAAAACAACACAGTATAGTATAGCAAAAAATGTGAAAAAACAA
>NW_019181091.1:0-144 GCF_002260705.1 Seriola dumerili
GGTGCCAGTTTTGAATTTGACCATATTGTTTACAACTTGCGTGCATTACAGATTGTGCCCCTTTCATGTGCCGCCTTTCTTCTTTACTGGCAGGAATTTGTGACACTGTATTCTCACAAGGGCCCGTTGCAAAGAGATATACTC
>NW_019181092.1:0-129 GCF_002260705.1 Seriola dumerili
CGACCAGCTGCCGTTGCTGAGTCCTTCGTTCAGAGCCCCAGCCTACTTTATCATCAACATCCACCCCACGCATATGCCTGGAGAGCATTTGTTATCTCTGACTCTGGAAGAGGACGGCGTAGCCACTTT
>NW_019181093.1:0-118 GCF_002260705.1 Seriola dumerili
AGACGCTGGTATTTCCAACACGTTAACGCTGAATTTTCTTTAAAGTGATCAAGAGTTCATAGGTTTCTATTGGTTACCATTACTAATGGCGACAGCTTTTCCAAAACAGATGATAGTC
>NW_019181094.1:0-744 GCF_002260705.1 Seriola dumerili
CAGAGAGAAGGATGAGCATGGTGCATTAAGTCGTATGCTTGACCAAAAAGACCGAATAGGAACAACGGCAGTATATATGTTCACCTTAAATGTGCTCACATTCATGCATACATACACTCCACCTGTTTGAGTAGAACAATATACAATGATTTTCCACAAGAAGTTAAATATGTTACACCTCCAATGTCTCCGAATACCTTAATAAATACAGTGGAACCAGTTATGGACCTTTCTGCTCTTAACATTGCGCCGAGCCGCAGAGTATAAAGTTTTCATCAATAAACAAAACTCCTGATCTATACGAGTGGTGGGGACTACTTATGGAATCAGAGATGGAGTTACTGGAGAAATACTGAGATTATTCAACAAAAGCAGAGAGACATAGTAGAAACCCAAACAATAATATAGTAAGGGTGAACTGGATTGTCTGGGGTAGACTCTCGTTTCCAATGTCGTTATCTGGAACAGGAGCGAAAGACTTTGGGCGGATGGCCTGGAGGCTGGGCAGAAAGGTGGAACTGATTGGGAGGATGACAAGACAGGTGGCACCGTTTAAGAGGATGACCAGTATACCTCTGGAAGTTAAGCTGGAGGGTGATGCTGTAAATGGGTCTGAAGACTGAGCAGGAGGGGGGCGATGGCAGATCCCCTCTGGAGACCAGCAACAAGGCTGGAGGTTAGGAAAGGTAGCTGGCACAGGACAATTCTGCTGCAGGTTGGTGCAGGCCACAGGAAAGTCTGACC
>NW_019181094.1:1500-1962 GCF_002260705.1 Seriola dumerili
GACAAAACCAAAATTTTCTTTTAGCCAAACCCATTTCACAGTTCAAACAAGGTTATCTTATTATTATATTACTGTTACCTTATAGAGTCAAGAATACATCCATTCCAGACACACAAGACGCTCTGATTTGAATTTACAACATATTCATTTTACCAACCAAACATGTGTTCCTGTGATTTTGTGGCCGCATTTCTCCACATCTTTTTCCACAACACATTCTGGGTTTTTTTCCACCTCTATGTAATTAATTGTGTCCAAATGTCATTTCGTCTTTTTCTTCCAAAGAAGAACCCCGACTGGCTGCCGGCCATCGGTCCTTTTCTCTGTCGCGTTATGATTCTGAAATTGTCGTTCAACCGCAGCTGCAACTTCTAAATGCCGCCCGCGCGTGTGGATTGAGGAAGTGACGTCGCATGCGTCGGTGCAGTGCAACCTGATGAAGTGAGACACAGGAAACAGAAA
>NW_019181095.1:0-1093 GCF_002260705.1 Seriola dumerili
AGAGAGAGAGAGAGAGAGAGGGAGACAACGTGTCATCATGTACTGTTGTATAGATCATGTCAAAAAGCCAATGGTCTTTCATGTCTTTCTTTTTCCTGTGTTTTATATTGTACTGTGCATTGAGATAACTATTGACTGTTGTAAAGTAAAAACTGAATTTATGTTGGTCAGAACTTAAAAAATATATTCAACATTTAGGTAAACTTTATAAAACATATTCCGCTCAGTAACTCAGTCCAAGGAAATTAAAGCCTGGACCGACTCTTAACCGGCAAACTGCTTAAGATGCACGTTGCTAACATGCGTTGAAACGTAACCAGGAAGTGTTTGTGTGTTTGTAGGGGGGATTGCGAAACAAAATCATTGTTTTATCTCAATTATCTTGTTTTCAAAATCAAAATCAGAATCGAAAATAAAATTAGATTAATCACCCAGCCCTACTGTGACAGCACAATAGACAGACACTACAGGCTTGTCCATATTTATACATTCAGCGGTATGTGAACACTGCACCGAATGCAGCCTGGTTCCAGATCTGTGAATCACTGCCCACATGGATAAACTGTGTACAATGTGGTTGGTAAATGTTTCAGTCATAGTAGTTTAGCAGTGGGTGAACTGCTTGTCGTCTTCCCACACTTCTTGTCTCTCTTTAAAGGGCACTGTCACTGAAAATGTAAAGTGACAGTAACCTTAGCTTACACGCATGCAAACATGCAAAAAACCCATGCATCAGTGTTGTGGCTGCACGCCAGAAATCCTGTCAGAAAACACTGTCGTAAATTGACTTTTAGCTTTTGGACAGACAGATGGACAGATGCGGAGGCATAAAAAACAGCCATCAAAAGGAGAATCATTTCATGTAACACTGTCACTGTATGAATAAATTGTGACACTTAGCAATTGTTGTGTTTCTTGAAATGGCAATTCAGTTTGATTATCAGGACAGAAAATGTGGACCTGAGTCGCAGGTTTGTCTGAAGAATTCTGGTGTCTGACTTATTGACCTTTTATACAACAGTTAGTTGCGACTAAGAAATTTGTTTGGACGAGCGTCATTCCATGAGTGCTGATATAGAGTACAACAGCACTG
>NW_019181096.1:0-133 GCF_002260705.1 Seriola dumerili
ATCTCAGATTTCTTAGCAGTTACTCTCACTGAATGCTGGAGTGTGACACCTGTAATATGATACCGCACAGCTTGAGCTTGAGACACAGCAAGCGCAAATACTCTCATATACAGAAATATGATGACAGTAATGG
>NW_019181097.1:0-101 GCF_002260705.1 Seriola dumerili
ATTCCAGTTCATCTTCCTTTGATGAGAGGACAAACCAGCCGTTTAGACATTTATTTTGTGAGTTATTCTCTGTCCTCGGTGTTCACAGGTTCAGTTTCTTG
>NW_019181098.1:0-175 GCF_002260705.1 Seriola dumerili
ATGAAACAATCACAATATGGTCTCTGTAATCAATAACAAGAATGTATTTTTACACAAAAATGCTCACACAAATGCTGTCAGCAGTTATAGATGCTTTGTGACATGACCCAGAACTGAAGCCATGACAAAGGAGCGAACGCACAGATTTAAAGAATCAAAAGACTAAGGATATAAC
>NW_019181100.1:0-158 GCF_002260705.1 Seriola dumerili
AAATGAGTGTGGATTATTTTTATCGTCATCTGACTATTTTCTGTGCTTGATCAAGGCTGTTACTGTGACTAAAGTATTTTTAGTAGCTCCATACTGACACTCATTTGTTGTCAAAAGCCGGTTTCAATTTGTTTCCTTTGCTGCAGGGTCTTCAGCGC
>NW_019181101.1:0-154 GCF_002260705.1 Seriola dumerili
AGATATATCCTTATCATTTAACGTTAATGTCATTTATCTGAACATATATTACTGCTCCAAATTAATATACGACATTTTATTAATGTATTTATTTCACTTTCTATTACCTTTTTACAATGATTCAACAATGCAGATATCCTCCATATCCAGTATG
>NW_019181102.1:0-169 GCF_002260705.1 Seriola dumerili
TTTTTATGTCTTACTATACTATGCCATTTTTTCACTTTTTTGCCATATTGTACTATTTCGTTTTTCTCACTTTATAGGCCTTAATATATTATGAAATCTGTAGACATTAGAATATTATGATGTTTTTGGATGTTTCTATGCTTCAATGCACTATGCCATTTTTTTTTTT
>NW_019181103.1:0-140 GCF_002260705.1 Seriola dumerili
TGCAGCTTCTCTGTACGAATCCAATCACTCTGTCTTCAAAGTGGAAAATTAACAAAGGCAATAATTATTGCAACATTATATCATTTTAAAATCTTGCACAATAGAAAAGTGACAACATTTTTTGTTTTTTATTATTATTA
>NW_019181104.1:0-114 GCF_002260705.1 Seriola dumerili
GAGGTCACGGTTACATTGATCTTTGACTATCAAAATCGAGTCAGTTCGTCTTTTAGTCCAAGCAAACATTTGTGGCAAACCTGAAGAAAATTCCCTCACGGTGTTCCTGAGATG
>NW_019181105.1:0-107 GCF_002260705.1 Seriola dumerili
AAAGACTAAATTATTTATTTGGTTTGTTCATGGATGTATTTGTTGACAATAAAAAAAAAAAAAAAGAATATAACAAGATTCATCCCTTAATCTAGACTATGCTGCCA
>NW_019181106.1:0-114 GCF_002260705.1 Seriola dumerili
GTTGCATGTTTCCTTTAAGTCAAGGGGAAGGTACTTTTTGTTAGTCAAACATGGGGTTGGTTCCTTATGAAGAGTAAGATGGAGCAGGAATGCACAAATGTGTTGTCATGTCCA
>NW_019181107.1:0-494 GCF_002260705.1 Seriola dumerili
TGATGTTATTACTGAGATTGAAAAACAATTTATTTTAAGATACAATTAAGCTGTCTCCTATACTTCTTAGTGAATACAGGATGTGTTATTCAGATTTAAATTTTTTTTTTTTAGAAAATATAGGATGGATGGATTAAACTTTTTTCTTTTTTTTGAACAAACAACTGCACTTTCACACAATTAAATGTGGCCCTTTTACTTACTCTTCTTTCAGCCAGTTGCTGAGGCAAACTAACTGNAACTAACTGCTTAGCATTTTCTGAATGTAAAGCTGACCGTTTCTTGTGAACAATGTGGCCTGCAACTGAGAAGAGTCTTTCACATGGAACCGTGGATGCAGGAGCGGCTAGATATTTGCGGGCAAGCAGGGCCAGCTTGTCATGGGCGCCTGAATGAGCAGCCCACCACCGCAAGGGGCAGTCCTCCATACTGATACATACTGAAACAATCAGCATGGGGCTGTTTAGCATGCGAACAGAGGCACAGCCCACTCT
>NW_019181108.1:0-689 GCF_002260705.1 Seriola dumerili
AAGAGTAAGGCTACTTCTCTTCCCCCCCACAGACCGTATAACTGTCCTATTGATTTAATTCCGGGGGCCCCAATTCCTAAGGGGAGACTGTACTCCATCTCTGGTCCTGAAAGGAAGGCCATGACAGACTATATTGAGTCCTCCTTAAAAGCGGGTCTCATTCGCCCCTCTTCTTCTCCGGCTGGGGCGGGGTTCTTCTTTGTGGGGAAGAAAGATGGCTCTCTTCGACCGTGTATTGACTAGAGCCCACTCAATGACATTACCATCAAGAATCGGTACCCTCTGCCACTCATGTCATCAGCGTTTGATCAGCTTCAACAGGCCCACATATTCACCAAACTGGACTTAAGAAATGCCTATCACCTGATTCGCATCCGAGAGGGGGATGAATGGAAGACAGGCTTCAACACACCCAGTGGCCATTANAACTGGACTTAAGAAATGCCTATCACCTGATTCGCATCCGAGAGGGGGATGAATGGAAAACAGGCTTCAACACCCCCAGTGGCCATTATGAATATTTGGTGATGCCTTTTGGGTTAACTAACGCTCCTGCTGTCTTTCAAAGCATGATTAACGATGTGCTTAGAGACTTTTTGAATCACTTTGTCTATGTGTATTTGGATGATATTTTAATCTATTCCCCAGATTCAGACTCTCATGTGCATCATGTACGTCAAGTTCTCCAG
>NW_019181109.1:0-110 GCF_002260705.1 Seriola dumerili
ACTAATGACACGTCCTGAACTTAATCTCTGTAAATAACTTAAAGTGTAAATAGTTTCAATCATAAATGTGTAAATAAAGCACCAAGAGTAAATGTGATTAATCAATGGAT
>NW_019181110.1:0-237 GCF_002260705.1 Seriola dumerili
AGTGAATGTATCCGCCAGGTATGCCGTTTCGGTCCTAAACGCATCAGTCAACTGTTCATACAGTGGTCGACTGGGATCTTGCAAGAATTCCTTTATATTTTCCTGCAGTTCCATAAATCGCACAAGCACTTGTCCATGCGACAACCACCGTACCTCCTTGTGTAGCAGCAGTGTTTGATGCGCTTCATCCTCTCACGTTGGGCAAAAAGTCTCTTGTGAGAAGGGCGAGCCTTAATA
>NW_019181111.1:0-102 GCF_002260705.1 Seriola dumerili
TTTCCGCTTGTTCGTACGTCCCATTCTCCTGAACATGATATCCCCGTAACGCTGTGACGGAGATTCTTCAAATTTGGCACAAACATTCACTTTGACTCAGAG
>NW_019181112.1:0-228 GCF_002260705.1 Seriola dumerili
AAAAAAAAGAAAAGCTTTGAGTGGCTCTCGTCTGTGGATTCTCTTTGAGAAATGTTCCGTGTATGTGTGTGTTTGTTGTCCTTGAGGCGTGTATTGTACTGTATGTAAGAAGCAGATAGGAGGGTGAAGACACACCAACACAGTAGCCCACCTCTCAAAATGTAAAATAGTTTTAAAACTGACCTTCAGTGGTGTTCATGCTGATTTTTTATGTGTGAGTACAGACAC
>NW_019181113.1:0-144 GCF_002260705.1 Seriola dumerili
TGTTTCCTAGCTTTGATATAATCCAGGTGGCTATGTTTTAGAGATGAGCTAACTAACAAGCCTTTGTGTGCGTGCTAAGATAAGCTATTCCAATCCTTTAAATTCGCTATTTGTAAGTTTTCTCTGCCGCTTAACATGATTTTC
>NW_019181114.1:0-143 GCF_002260705.1 Seriola dumerili
ACAGGAGAGCGAGGAGGAAGCTTCATCTGCTTCTTCTTCTTCAACCACCTCTTCCATCGACGAAGAACCAAATATGACCATTAGCCAAGTGACTGAGCAGGATGTCAGGACACAGGAGTCCATTAATTCTGATGCCAAGACCG
>NW_019181115.1:0-107 GCF_002260705.1 Seriola dumerili
CATGTTTGAAACGATGGGCCGTGTTTGAGGTCGATGGATTGAGTTTTTATGTCACCTTCTGAGGGTCATCCTTTAGCCTCTTGAAATGATCCGACACTTTGGATTTC
>NW_019181116.1:0-112 GCF_002260705.1 Seriola dumerili
TTGATTTCCTGAACCTCTGACACTGAAGGAACCCAAACCGAGAGGAGCTTACAGTAATGGTGGTGAAGACAACTCCAATGATCCCACATTAGTTCATGACGTCATCCAACGC
>NW_019181117.1:0-122 GCF_002260705.1 Seriola dumerili
GATTTAGTTTCTGTCAAGTTTAGCTTGTCTATTTAAGACCTGTCAATCAATTTGTGAGTAATTAATACAGATTATATTCTAATTATATATATTCATTATTAAATTATATAATTTAATGAATG
>NW_019181118.1:0-136 GCF_002260705.1 Seriola dumerili
GTCACCCATTGGTTTGTGAACTGCCGTTTTGAAGCCAGTAGTTTGTGTTTTGGCTGTCGCCATTTTGGTTTTTTGAAACCGGAAGAAACCATATTTTGAGGAGAGGTAGGTAGGTAGTGAAAAATCCTGTGCGGTC
>NW_019181119.1:0-209 GCF_002260705.1 Seriola dumerili
AGCCGTCAGTGTGAAACATGAGTTAAGATTTGTGTTCACACTCACAATAAATAGTTAGAGTTACAGCAGATAATTATCCAGAACCGTGAAATCTCAGAACTCACCACACGGTGGCAGTGTTGCACCATTATCAGCAAATATCAAACGGACACATGTATGTAAGTCTTTTCTCTCTCTTACTTTGACCTGAGGTGCTATTGTTTTTTTTT
>NW_019181120.1:0-106 GCF_002260705.1 Seriola dumerili
GTGTGGGTGTAGACGCATATGTTAAAAAAAAAAAAAAAAAAATTGGGTGAATTTCTTTTTTTTTGTTTTTTTTTTTTGTTTTGCTATATAGTTGAGGGCTAAAAAC
>NW_019181121.1:0-107 GCF_002260705.1 Seriola dumerili
CAACCAATCACACTTTTTGCTTAGCTCATGAATTTCCCCTAGGTTATAAATAAAGTATCTATCCATCGATCTATGGAGTATTTGTTTGGACTGCATTGTTATTTATT
>NW_019181122.1:0-546 GCF_002260705.1 Seriola dumerili
GTGTAATGGTGTGGGGAATGTTCTCTTGGCTCACTTCGGGCCATTTAATACCAATCAATCATCGTTTGATGCTAAAGCCTGCCTGCGTATTGTTGCTGACCACGTGCAGCCCTTAATGTCCACAATTTGCTTAGTGAGTGTATGTGCATGACATCATACTAAGATATGAGAATTTGTGATTAAGATTTTAATATTGTGTTATTGGGATGAAAATGAGCTTGTACCTACAACACAGTTTATTTAAAGTGAATGACCTGTATCTGTATATCCTGTGGGATTAACAGAGATACTGAAACACCACCCACCTTGGCATCCAGGGTCCTCTTCAGCTCCAGCATGTAAGAGTACTGCTCAGGATAGATGTAGTCATATGGAAAGTACACCAACAGACCCTCGATGTTGAGCCTGGAATAAAACAATACTTGTAACTGGTTTCACACATTCTGCAGATTCAGAGCAGAGAGTTTGCCTGTTTGTATTCATATGTGATGATATGAAAAGCAACGTCCCGGTGCTTAAACCTAAAACTTTAATATCACATAGAAT
>NW_019181123.1:0-164 GCF_002260705.1 Seriola dumerili
GCCACAACATCTCATCGAGATCAGCGAGGGAAGAATCTCCATCCCTGGACATATGCATCTTGCCTGTTGAAGCCATGTGCACATTAATGCTGATGGTCATACACCTTCCTCCACCATGCAGAGAAGAAGTCAACTGGGCTGAGAGATGCAGAGTAGGGTGGAAG
>NW_019181124.1:0-821 GCF_002260705.1 Seriola dumerili
CATTTATTTGTCATTTATTGTTCTATGTGTAAATGGGTGTGTGTGAGTGAGTGAGTGTGTTGTGTGTTCTGCATGTGAGGAGGAGTACAGAATGATGAGTGAGATTTTACCTGCAGTCACCTAGGCAGTAGGTGAAATGCGGGAAGTTCCTACTCTGTTGAAGCTGATGTGGGTGGGGCTAGTCACAACTTTATATAGACCACTGGGTAGTTTAATATATGATTATTTGTTGATGTTTCGCATTAATAGTCTGTAACGGCAAAGTAACTAAAGCTGACAAATGAATGTAGTTGTGCACAAAACAGAGGCAGAAACAGAGGCACAGGTCCTGGAACCAAGTTTGGTTTTACCTCTGTTGGGAAATCTTTTGTTAGATGGCCAAAATAATATGTGCACTTGTTTTCTATCTCTTTATTCTCATTCATACGCACATGTGTGTGTACACATTACAATAAAGAGCCTGACTTGAATAAGTGTTTGCTTTTTACTTTTTTCCTGATGTTAAGCAGACATTTTACATTTTTTAAATAACAGAAATATTGAAATGATAAATTTTCAAAGAAATTAAAGTATGTATTAAACTGTATATATATAAACTGATGTTCATTTTGTCTGGTGAAGATGTTTTAACCCTTTAATCTATAGGCTAAATACTGTAGAGAGGAAATGTGGGGGAGGGGCCTCTTTCTCCCTGCACTCTTGAGGAAGAAGCCCCGTACCTGAAAACTGATTACAAATTACCTGTGTAAGGGGGGCGTGGCAGATGATGCTGAAATATAATTTGTATTGAACAGCTGGTTGGCGTGTGAAACAGAGGTTCT
>NW_019181125.1:0-122 GCF_002260705.1 Seriola dumerili
CCCGTGCACAGGGTCCATGGTCAGGAACAACCTGCACAGTGCACACATCACCTGAGCACGGGCTTATTCAACGACTTCAACAAAAAAAAAAAAGAAGAAGAGAACGAGCTGTCATTATTCTC
>NW_019181126.1:0-172 GCF_002260705.1 Seriola dumerili
TATCAGACTTCTTACATAACATTTCTCCCACTTGCAGTTCCTGTAGCACCCCCAGCTGTCCGTGGAGAGGGGATCTCTCTTTGAATTGCCTCTCCCGAGGTTTCTTCCCATCTTCCCTCTAGCCTCAGGATTTTGGGGAGTTTTTCCTCGTCTTCTTAGAGAGCTTGGGCTG
>NW_019181127.1:0-111 GCF_002260705.1 Seriola dumerili
TAATGCTTTATTATATTTTGTCATTTTTTCCAATTTTTTACCATGCTATACTATGTCGTTTTTTACCGTTTTTTGCCATACTATACTATGTCGCTTTTTTCACGTTTTTTG
>NW_019181128.1:0-134 GCF_002260705.1 Seriola dumerili
AATTTTAGGCATCCAACAAGAAGAAAAAGTAAAACAAAAGTTTGTTAAGTTCACTTAAAATGTTCTTTCAACTCAAAAATGGCAACTAAAGTTATCTTTCTCTTTTTAGGTTTAGTGTATTTAAGTATAAAAGA
>NW_019181129.1:0-232 GCF_002260705.1 Seriola dumerili
TTTATTACTAGCTAGGTTTTCATAGCGGTTTTTTTTAGCAAAATAGAAGCTATTTTTTAGAAAAGTCAACAAAACACAATTGCGAATGTTCCGTGTTTCTGTCGAGTGATGTTACTGGCTGAAACTGGCTCCCAGGGGCATGATACAACAGGCGCGTCAACTTGAATGTGAACAAAAATTTGTGAAATATTGCTTTGTTGAATCTGATAAACCGTATACATTTTTTTTTTTT
>NW_019181130.1:0-150 GCF_002260705.1 Seriola dumerili
CACACACACAGACTCACACATTTGGAAAGAATGGAAACAGCTGCTCTTCTGTAAAGAACCCATGACCATCTGTACTTCCCCTGACAGTCACAACCTCAAATTCTTCAAATCCAGTCGTGTCTAATCAGAAAGTCTAGTATCTTCCAAAGT
>NW_019181131.1:0-179 GCF_002260705.1 Seriola dumerili
AAATTCTGATCCCAGAGGATGAATCCCATAAAGTTTTCTGTAGTGCCACCATGAGGTTGACATTTGCGGTTCTGAGTGAAATAGCTCGACAGCTATTGGATGGATTTCCCTGAAATGTGTTGCAGATGCTCATGTTCCCTAAATGATACCAAGTCAAAGTTTTCTCTCTTTCAGCAAAA
>NW_019181132.1:0-124 GCF_002260705.1 Seriola dumerili
CTGCCTTTACTGTCCGTCATATCCTGGACTCATGCTGCCGGGGGCATGGCCTGCAATACTTTGTTGAATGGGAAGGGCAGGGATCGGAGGAGAGATGTTGGATATCCCGTCACCTCATCCTGGA
>NW_019181133.1:0-141 GCF_002260705.1 Seriola dumerili
TGGAGAATCGCATGAAGCTTAATACAGTGTCTCTTGTGCATTCATACCTCCAGAAAGTGAACATGGATGTAGTTCTCAGTGAATTCCAGCATGTCCATGCAGGCAATCTGCTCTAGGAACTGAAAGATGCCCACACAGTTG
>NW_019181134.1:0-150 GCF_002260705.1 Seriola dumerili
AAGAAAATGACCTACAATATAACATAATGTAGACACAGTAATGTATACTAATGTGTATACTAGCGGCATGCCCAATTATTCATATAATATTACTATTATTATTATTATTAATATTGTTCTTCCTTTTTACCACCTGAGCTGCTGCTGTAA
>NW_019181135.1:0-309 GCF_002260705.1 Seriola dumerili
TCTGAAAAAAAAGAGAGAGGAGATAGCAAAATTCATGGCTGAAGAGATGGACAGAATAGTCGTTCTGGAATATGACGTGATGGTTGATGAAAAACCAAAGAGGACAAAGAGGAAATCTGTGAGGAAACGATTCCTTCAGATCTTTAGAAGAACTGGCAGAACCTAACCTCGCAGTGACCTCTCTGGCTGACTCCTAAACCCTGTGTTCTCCTTCATCTACCTCTCTTCTTACCCTCTCAAACCCCCTTAACCTGTTCTGAATCTTTTCCTCAAATTCTCCTCACAACCCCCCAACCCCCACCCCCCTCC
>NW_019181136.1:0-179 GCF_002260705.1 Seriola dumerili
GCAAAACGTTGAAAAAGCTCCTTGGTACTATTATAGTATTGTACTAGAGCTCCTAACCTGCTCTGGAAAACAATGTCACCAAAATTATCTTCTTTAGTATAACAGTCATACATTGATGGGATTAGTTTACCAAAGAAAAAAGGTCGAGAGAAACTTGAAAATTATTTACATAAAATCCA
>NW_019181137.1:0-124 GCF_002260705.1 Seriola dumerili
CCTAACTCGGTTGCTACCTGTCTGGGCCTGTTGACTGTCGAACACAGGACATGTCATTCATTCAAATAATCACATCATTGATTAAAGCAACTTTAAGGTTGAGATCGCGTCAGGAAATGCTGCA
>NW_019181138.1:0-119 GCF_002260705.1 Seriola dumerili
CTATACTATGATGTTTTTCACATTTTTATGCCTTACTATTCTATCACCTTTCTTCACTATTTGATGCGTTATTATAATTCGACATTTTTTCACATTTTTATGCCTTACTATACTATGAC
>NW_019181139.1:0-114 GCF_002260705.1 Seriola dumerili
TTTGCTTGATCCGGCGTAAAAATAAATAAATAAATAATAATTTTTTTTTTTTTTTTAAATACCTGTTGGTTTCTCAAAAGAAAATCCAATGATCAATGGATAAAAAAAAACACT
>NW_019181140.1:0-159 GCF_002260705.1 Seriola dumerili
GATGGTTTTTGGTTCTTAAAACCACAAATATATCTTATATATCTACACAGAAGAAGAAGAAAATATGGAGCTTAAAAAAAAAGAGACATTCAGTATGAGACTCGCCAAAAACTCAACTCAAAAATAAGTAAATATCAATTAGCTGCTATAAGTATTCAC
>NW_019181141.1:0-181 GCF_002260705.1 Seriola dumerili
TCACATGATTTTATACGTAAGAAAATCACCAACAAGTATAAAATATAATTTTAGACCCAGATAAATTTGCTTTAATATAACAGTCATTTTACCTAATATGCTGAAAATTTACTTTGACAAGCAAAAAACAGTTTTTTGTGTAAAAAAGTACTTACCCCTTCTCCCATGTGCTTGTCTTTTT
>NW_019181142.1:0-137 GCF_002260705.1 Seriola dumerili
AATTAATAACCAACTTAATAACTAATTAACCATTGTTTGACTCTTGGAAGAGTTTCCTGTTTAAAGCAATGGGGGGCTAGCTCCTCAGGGAATAGCTAAGAATAGCCATGGGCCTAACCCAGGTATTTTATTATTCC
>NW_019181143.1:0-158 GCF_002260705.1 Seriola dumerili
TTGCATAAATATAACTATGCATGGCATGATGATTTTTTTATCATGCTGTGTTGTTTAAAAAAAAAAAAAATAAAAAATAAAAAATAAAAATAAAAGGTTAGGATTTCATGTCACAGGACAGATCACTGAGTGCTTTAAGCAAATATACTGTACATTTA
>NW_019181144.1:0-122 GCF_002260705.1 Seriola dumerili
AACAGCAGCGTTACACCACAGTAACAACACTGTCATTACAATTCAAAGTCCTGCCTTCTAATCAAGTGGAACTTCTTCTGTTATTATATTTCACAATATTACTCTAAATGCATTTTCATGTT
>NW_019181145.1:0-129 GCF_002260705.1 Seriola dumerili
GGTGTAGTATCCAATTAACGTATTCATAGGGAAATAAAACAAAACAACTGCAACAGTCAAATATAAATAGAATTTTTTAAAAAAACAAACAAAAAAAAAAAAACAACAACAACAACAACAACAACGAAG
>NW_019181146.1:0-121 GCF_002260705.1 Seriola dumerili
ACTGAGCTGATTCAGCTGCTTTGTCTTGTCTCAACGTTCCTGATCTTGAGCCTGTTATAAATGTGAGTTAAAAATAGAAACAAGTCAAACAGGATTTTCTACAAGGAAAGGTGTGAGACTG
>NW_019181147.1:0-203 GCF_002260705.1 Seriola dumerili
TGGCCACATAGCGCTCCAGGGTCATTGCTGTCAGAGTAAATGGTGTGACTGTATAGTACAGGTACAACATGAAACAGAGAACAACACACACCCCAACTTGGATTGTGAAGCGAAAATAGCTTAAGATGAGCAGAATATCAGTTACTACTAGTATCATGCTGTCAGACAGTAATGTAACGGCAAATAAGATGTAACGTGTTGTT
>NW_019181148.1:0-1898 GCF_002260705.1 Seriola dumerili
GTTCTTCATGTCTGGTTTGTTTTCAGTGCTGTTCCATGTTACTGTTTATGTTCTCCTGTTGTCAATCCCACTGTGGTTCCCTGTGCTGTGTATAAGTTCCTTTGTTAGTTTAATAAACCTGTCTGCACTGTCTCTCATGCGTTGGCTGCATTTTTGGGCCCTATTACGCACAACACCTGACACTAAATTTATCTGCTCCCTTTCTTTATCTCTCCTTCCTAGTTTGGAAAAAAGGAAACAACAAACAATGTTTCCTCTTTTTTGTTTCTTTACTAGCAGCAACCTGGCCAGCCTAAGTGGAGTGGAGCCACATGTGTTTTTTATCTGGCCAAAAACAGTCAACCTACACTGTGCCCTCACTGATGCCACTGTGATTCGATCACGCAGGTCAGATTAACACAAACATGAATGCTGTTGTTTTTCCTCAATTTATTACTTCTTTAATACCACCAACACTCATACCATCAAAGACCAGATTTGATAATGAAATTCTTAATGAAAATGTCTGTCTACAGTCCTGAAATTTAGGCTCAATTTTTTGGCTGAAGTGACACAATTATAATCGTTGAGATTTCCTTGGACTACAATCATCTTAAAGTGAACAGACATTGAACGCACTTAAGTGGGATATACAATGTAATATTTGACTAAACAAATGGGTATTTCCTGTCAAAGAACTGTCAATTATGCAATCAACCCGATTTGCAGGTATGTGAAAACAGGTGGGTAAGAAGCAATTCATTTAATCAAAAATGAACATAAATGTTAAATACAGGTCCATGTGCCTTGTTTATTTGGCACATATAAATTAAATCTAACAAATCAATGGGAAACACAGAAATAATCTGAAGGCTAGTAAATTTTTGGGTTCCATTAAGACCAGCAGAGAGAAGAGAGAGAAAGAAAACTGCATCCATATTTCATAGCTGCTGTGGCCACCTATTTGATTGTAAAATGCTGTGAATGATGCCCTGTGGAGTTTACAAGAAAATGTGGAGTCTCCAAAAATTCTCCCAGTGTCATCTATACAACACCATGATGAATGAGGCCTTTGTTTTTCCCAGTCAACTGTACACACCCTAACCACTGACCCTGTTGCCGCCTCCCCCAGGTCAACATGGACTATCGAGGTGAAGGAAAGGGGAAAGGATCTACATCGCTGTGTTTCACCCCAATTTGAACCCGAACTAACCCTGACTCCCTGTGAAGGCAGGGTCAGCTTCTCACCAGTCCCCAAACCTGGACAGGCCCTTCCATCCAGATTAGCAAGTTAATGATGACTGATGAGAGGAACTCACTTGCTCAATTTCTACCTTCCCAGATGGCAACCAGGAGGCACCACCCTCTGCTGGGTAATGCTAAGGTAGGTCAACTAAAAAATCTACATACATACTGTGTTATAGTGTTTAAAAGGTGACATGGCCACCCACCATCAAGAACCTAACTGAAGGAATACCATATAGTTCAATGAATGTCTCTTGAGACACACGCATTACTATACATTTGTAATAGCATAATGAATTGTTCTCTAGTAAGGTGCTTGAATCTCCATGATTGTTGTGTACACTGATAAATCAGAAAGTATAACACATAGTATGAGTATATCTGTTTGATACTGTTCTTGCAAACAATCAAACTTTGAGTAGTATTTTATATCATGGCAGTGAAATAATTTAAAGTTAAGATGTTTTGACCAGTGTTGTTACTTTAAGGATTTTCATTACTGTTACTGTCTGTGCGTTATTGCGATCAAACAATCAGCCATGACTGCTCACTATGGCATGGTTTAGATGGAATTCATTCTTCATCATTATAGTAATATTATTTGTTATTGCCTCTTTACTTCAAGATAGCAACTACAGTAATAAAAAAAAAAAAAAAAAAAAAAAAAAAAAAAA
>NW_019181149.1:0-1635 GCF_002260705.1 Seriola dumerili
CTCAGAAAAGATCAGGTATAAAGTCCTGTGATTCTGGTCGGAAAGGCAAGAGAAGTTGAATCCTGTGATTCTATTTTTTTTGAGATAGAAAAGACCAGGTATACATGATGATCCTAGATATTTTGCTCAGAAAAGATCAGGTATCAAGTCCTGTGATTCTGGTCAGAAGGACTAGAGAAGTTGATTCACTGTGATTCTATCCAAGGAAGGACCAGGTAAAAGTCCTGTGATCCTGTGAAATAGCTATTTAAGAAAAGACCAGGTAGTTGAGTCTCTGTGATTCTGGTCGGAAAATATCAGGTATAAAGGCCTGTGATTCTCGACAGAAAAGACCAGGTATATATGAGTCCTGTGATTCTTAAAAGACCGGTCCAGTGGCTGGAACACTGATTAAAAAAAAAAAAAAAAAAAAAAAAAAAAAAAAAAGGAAAAAAGAGGCCTGAGTTTGTTCTGTGTTATCTGGATATTTGTTGCGTTTGCCCTGTCTTGTCCTGCGATTTTGTTTGGATGTTTTGCTGTTAAAAACAAGGCTTGCGTCTGCCCTGTTTTGCCCTGTTTTGTCTTGCTGTTTGGCCATTTTATTTTTTATTTTATTTTGTTCTTTTGATTTTGTTTTATTCCCTTTAATTTTTCTCCCTTTTATTTTATTTTTGCATCTATTAATAGATTCCCTTGTACATATTTCTTTTTGTCTGGTTAGACTTGTATTTTGATAATGATGAGGTAGAAGGATTAGAAAGTGGTTTGAAGGAAAAGTAAGAGTAAATTGAAGTTACTCTAATTTTATTTTGGGAGTAATCTTGCATAAAGACAACAGTAAGTTGATTTAGTGGAAGGCAAGAGAGAAGGAGTTGAAGTTGACCTGCTTATTGAAGGATTAAGAAAGTGATTGGTGGAAAAGTAAGTGAAAGGTTGGGAGTTGAATTTAATTTTGAATTCAACTTAATCAAGTTGAATTTAATTTTGAAATTTAACTTATTGAAGGGATCTTTGTAGAAAGAGAATGGGAAGGTATCTCAGCAGAGGGCGAGAGAAGGAGTTGAGCAGTCTTGTAAATAATCCTGTAAATTAATCCATGTACAATCGCTGGTACCAAGAATAAAAAAAAAATAAAAAAAAAAAATCTTCAGAAAATAAATGTTGAAGAGACAACATTTATAGAATAAAAATCTTGAAATTACGAAGAAATTAGCTATGTGTAAAACCCTACTTTAAACGTTTAAGCCTAGTTAACTGCACAAACTAACAAACAAAAACACAACACAGAGTTAAAATAGTGCACCAAACTAGGACTAACTAAAAAGATGAACTAGTGCAACAAAGCAGAGTTAAAGTAGTGCAACAAATTACGACTAACTCTGCTTTGTTGCACTAGTTTAACTTTTTAGTTAGTCCTAATTTGTTGCACTATTTTAACTCTGCTTTGTTGCACTAGTTTAACCTTTTGGTTAATTCTAGTTTGGTGCACTACTTTAACTCTAACTAAAAGGTTAAACTAGTGCAACAAAGCAGAGTTAAAATAGTGCAACAAATTAGGACTAACTAAAAAGTTAAACTAGTGCGACAAAATAGAACTCACTAAAACAATGTGAAGGTTTTTGTCACACCGTGGTGAGGTTGTCTTGTCTTGGGTTT
>NW_019181150.1:0-108 GCF_002260705.1 Seriola dumerili
TTAGTCCTGATCATCCTGAGTTTGAATCTGATAGTACTGAGTTTAGTCCTGAGTTTGGTCCTTTGGTCCTGGATTTGGTTCTGAGTTTAGTCCTGATAGTCCTGAGTT
>NW_019181151.1:0-241 GCF_002260705.1 Seriola dumerili
AAAGAGAGAGAGAGAGAGAGAGAAAACACAGAGTAACAGTCTATAACCCTGCATCCCTACACTGATACAGACACTAGGAGTTTATGGGACAGGGCTTAGTGACATCTCCTTTTTGCGTCATGGGCTCTCCAATACTTCCTGTTCTGCTGCTGTGTGAGTGTGTGTGAACGAGGGCCATGACACCTCCAGCCGTGAGATCTAAACACAGATTGGGCTCCAGCTTCACACACACACACACACA
>NW_019181152.1:0-115 GCF_002260705.1 Seriola dumerili
CAAAGGAATAATGGTGAAAATAAAAGGAAAGAGGGAGGGGGAGAGAGAGAGAGAGTGGAAGGGAGGGAGGGAGGGAGGGAGAGGATAAGAAGATGAAGATGGAGGCAGCAGCAAT
>NW_019181153.1:0-113 GCF_002260705.1 Seriola dumerili
TGCAGGACTTTAACTAGTGATGCAGTACTTTTACTTTGTGGTGTTGCTACTTTTACCTTAGTGAAGAAGCTGAATAATAATAATAATAATAATAATAATAACAACACTGTTTT
>NW_019181154.1:0-122 GCF_002260705.1 Seriola dumerili
TCCAGCTCTTTGATGAAGTCTTCAGCCTGTTTCTCTGTTGTTCTCTGCTTCTCTTTGATCGTCCTGATGAATTCAGCCTGGCCTCTCTCAACAGACTCCTTCAGAGCAGTGAAGACCTGAAC
>NW_019181155.1:0-150 GCF_002260705.1 Seriola dumerili
ATAGCCGCATCTCTCTTTTTGCTTCACCCTCAAGTGCTCCAAAAATAAAGTCAATTTTCTGTTCCTCATTTAAGCCTTGTGCCCTCAACACTGCTTGGACCTGCCTGTTACATTCTGAAAAACTCATTTTGCTTTGGTCACCATTAAAAA
>NW_019181156.1:0-121 GCF_002260705.1 Seriola dumerili
GTCAGGCAAAAAATGTTATAGTACAGTAAGGAATAAAAACGTCAAAAATCAGTTTGAAGATGCGAACTCCACACAGAAAGGCACCAAGACTGGGATTTGAACCCAGAGCCTTTGGACTACA
>NW_019181157.1:0-145 GCF_002260705.1 Seriola dumerili
TTCCCACTTCCTGTGGGCGGTCCATAAGAGGCTCCCTTTTCCCCGCTTCCGGCCTTTTGCCAGAGGAGCTCAGGAGGAGAACAAAGAAAAAGTAATTATTCACAACCAAACAGAATGTTAACTAAATTGTGTATACCCAAACTAG
>NW_019181158.1:0-182 GCF_002260705.1 Seriola dumerili
TACATAATGTCACTATGACACAACGACAAAATGATCGACAAAACAATAAATTGTGTATTGCACAATTTAGACAGGTAAGCTGTAACACACAGATCGCAAGTTGAACAATAAAATAATTTGGAGTAGCCTGTCTCTGCTGTCCACAGGGTGTATGTTGGATACACATTACTGTCCAAAGTTTG
>NW_019181159.1:0-127 GCF_002260705.1 Seriola dumerili
ACACACACACACACACACACACACACACACAAATCTAAACACACACACTTCAGACAGTGGATGGCCCACAAAAAGTCCCAATGAGCCTGCAAGCACTCAATATTAGCACGTACACGTTAAATAAAGA
>NW_019181160.1:0-719 GCF_002260705.1 Seriola dumerili
CCATGATGAAGATGTAGACAAGGAGGAGGAGGATGAAGGTGGGGAATAAGAACTGGGGGGAGATCTTTATGCCCTCTATGAGCAAGACATCCTCTCTTAAAGTCTGGTTTCTCATATCTGTGTAAAATGAAATGCATGAAAATGAGAAATAAAGAAAATATGCCACTGCAAACATCTGTGATATAACATATGTGACTACAGCACTGCACAGATACAGACAGGGAAGCACTGATTCATACCCCCCTGCTCCGTAACCACCAGATCTGACTGACCTATGACAAATACATGCTGTGTCAATGATCCCAGTCATTTACATACAGGGAGATACAGATCCACAGTGCGATATGATCAGGGCTCCATGTCACACAAACCCTGAGTGTGGGCTTCAGAGTCAAAGGAAAGTCAGAATGGTTCACCCCCAGTTACAGACTAGTTCAGAAACATTTCAGAAAATGGATTTATAATGATTGAGAGCAAAAGTTTAAATAAGGCTTTTTAACTTTTCCACAAAGTAAAAGTTCAGATGTGACATTTGATTTCTCGAGAGCAGATTTAACCCTGAACACCTCGTCAGATGCTGGAGTAAAGGAAGGAGCCATCTGTAGCATTAATGTTTCTGCTGTTTACAAAATATAGTCACATTAAAGCCAAGGTACATTTACACAAACACAATTTCCAGCTGCCGATGGTACAGTGTGTGTGTGTGTGTGTGTGTGTGT
>NW_019181161.1:0-199 GCF_002260705.1 Seriola dumerili
GGACAAAGATGAATCAGTGATAGGTCACATTAGAATAACAGGTTTCATCTGAAGACCCTGAACAGATGAAGGGGATTATTCAATTATTATGTAATGTATGATGTGGCTTTATTTTTGTCAGTGTTAACAGTGGACAACAAACTGTCTGCTTTAGCTACACGCTATGTTACAACAGCAACAATGAAAATTTACCATTTAA
>NW_019181162.1:0-159 GCF_002260705.1 Seriola dumerili
CAAAGTCAGAGTGTGGGACTTCAACCATAAGAGGTTCTACAAGTGCACTGACCTCCTTGCTAATTAGTGTATGTACGGAGGTGGTCTGGCTTTCTTCACATGGTGGGGATTGTCGAATTCTCATTGTGGCTGCAAAAGCCTTCAACATTTTGCAGGCAT
>NW_019181163.1:0-209 GCF_002260705.1 Seriola dumerili
AAAAAAACAAAAACTACTTGATTTTGTATCATTACCGTCCTTTCCCACACTCCAGTCCAGCAGGTGGCGGTAATGCACCTGCAGGCTGGTTTATCAACCGCCAGTCAAACCCGAGTAAGACGAACTATGACGTCACAATGAACCGACCAATCAGATCACTCGTGGCGGGGATTTGAGAACAGAAATGGCTGAAGTCCGAGCGTAAGTCT
>NW_019181164.1:0-406 GCF_002260705.1 Seriola dumerili
GTGTTCGATTCCCATGTGAAAGTAGCAGTTTATATTGTTACTTTTATCCATGACCGTTTTACAACCTTAACAGCATTGTTATTATTGTATCCATGACAATGAAGATTGTCTAACATTATGGAAGGAAGAACTTATTTTAACCCAAAGCACGACCTTTTCCCTAAAACACTTCAAGTCCTGACTGTTTATTATTGTAACCATGGTGATGAAGGTCCAGTACGCCATTGTTGGTACACTCCGCATGTTTATTATTGTAACCATGACAACCAAAGTCCGGCATCAGTGTTTGGACAAAGGACCTGTCTGGCCAACTTCTGTAGCCCAAGAATAAGCCATGCAGAACTAATCCCTTAGCTGAATTAAATGTATTACAGTTAATTATGAGCAAAACTGTGGATTAATTGTT
>NW_019181165.1:0-170 GCF_002260705.1 Seriola dumerili
GCCATTTACTCATCTCTGGAAAGTCTTGCAGTTTTTCTACCTCTTCAAAAATATAAATGGAGATAGGAAGTAGTAACCCTGTATATGTCATTAGCTCCAACCACATGAAATACACATGTGACCAACCTGATATGAGTAGTTATCTAGTAACCTACACTACACTACAGATT
>NW_019181166.1:0-101 GCF_002260705.1 Seriola dumerili
CTGGTAGAGCATGTACCACTTAGGCTCAGTCCTTACTGCTGTGACCATTTGCCGACATGCAACAAAGGACCCGTGGCCCTTTGTTGCATGTCATCCCCCCT
>NW_019181167.1:0-103 GCF_002260705.1 Seriola dumerili
TTAAATGACTAAATGTTGTCCATTGTCTGTGTTTAGTATGCCTTTAGCCAATTTCACCTAGAACACTTCACATTACTGATTAAATACTGCAGAGCATTTGCAA
>NW_019181168.1:0-124 GCF_002260705.1 Seriola dumerili
GCCATACTATACTATGACTTTATTATGACTTTTTATGCCAATATGTACTATGACTTTTTTATTACTTTTTATGCCATACTATACCACTACTTTTTTATGACTTTTTATGCCATACTATACTATG
>NW_019181169.1:0-100 GCF_002260705.1 Seriola dumerili
GACAATAAGCATCACAGCAGGTCAATTTCCAACTTTTCCCCCCTTCCCCGTCCCCGTTTTTCTTTTTTTTTTTTTTTGACCAGTGCAAAAATGATCCAGT
>NW_019181170.1:0-137 GCF_002260705.1 Seriola dumerili
TTCCATTTGAAAGAAATGGTGAAAGAGTGAAGGAGCTGTGCTACCAGTATGTATAGGTAAAACATGTATGAGCATGCAGTAACTGTACCTCACAGTAAACAGTACAACATCGTATAGTGATATACAGTACAGTAAGT
>NW_019181171.1:0-102 GCF_002260705.1 Seriola dumerili
TATGTGGTTGTGAGGCATAAATCCAGTAACTGGCAAATCGGGTCTGGTTTGAGGTTTGTTCTATCATGTAGTGTGTGATCTTGTTTCAAGTGATTCCTCACA
>NW_019181172.1:0-114 GCF_002260705.1 Seriola dumerili
AAATTTATTAACAGAAGAAAGGACACTTGTGGCCCCTAGGATGGCAACCAAAGGGTTGGGTGCCAGATTTTTACCAAAAGCCTTAGAAAAACACTGAAAAATACATTTCCAAAA
>NW_019181173.1:0-103 GCF_002260705.1 Seriola dumerili
CTGGAGATCTCCTTCATACAGGAGTTACTTCATCTCACACTCTTAACCAATCTGCTTAGAAAAGAAAGTCTAATTCTCCGGAAAGCAGCTGCCAAGGTCAAAC
>NW_019181174.1:0-111 GCF_002260705.1 Seriola dumerili
CCATATAATGACGTTTTTTATGCATTAATACACTATGCTTTTTGTCACTTTTTTGCCATAGTATACTATGTAGTTTTTTCCCTTTTTTTTGCCATACTATACTACTTCCTC
>NW_019181175.1:0-128 GCF_002260705.1 Seriola dumerili
CATGGTGAACTGCACAACGGACGAAGAGGAATTAAAAATGATATGATTCCTATTACTTCTATTTCTATCGTTATAGATAAATAATATATATATTATCTAATATAGATGCCATGTAAGAGACTGGAAAA
>NW_019181176.1:0-586 GCF_002260705.1 Seriola dumerili
TGTAACTCACCTCATCCCTGTCAGTGACCTCCAGGGTCAGGATGGACGCACCACTGGCCAGGTTCTCAGAGACGGCCACGTCATAGCTTTCCTTACTGAACTCAGGTGGGTTGTTGTTCACGTCCTTCACTTTCACCACCACAGAGCTGTTCCCAACCAGAGGGGGAGTCCCCCCATCAGAGGCCTGAACCATCAGACGGTACTCCTGCACCTCACTGTAGTCCAGAGGCTGGAGCAGCCGCAGAGTCCCGCTGGAAGAGTCCAACTCAAAAACAGCGGGGTCTGATGAGGGACTTTGCTGGAAAATACTGAAAGTAACTCGCCCATTTGGTCCTTCGTCGGGGTCTACAGCTGATAATGTGAGCAAGCTCGTACCCGCTGACTCTATCTCTAAGACTTCAGCCAAGTACTCGGCCATGGAGAACTCTGGGATGTTATCGTTGATGTCGGACACTTGGACCAGCAGCGTGGCTGTGGATGACCTGGCTGGACGACCCTGATCTTCAGCCACCACCTGCAGGTTGTACTCAGCCTTGGTCTCCCGATCAAGGGCACCAGCCACACTTACCACCCCAGACACAGGATC
>NW_019181177.1:0-151 GCF_002260705.1 Seriola dumerili
TTGTCGTAAAAACATCATAGTACAGTAAGGCATAAAAACATCATAAAAACGTCAGTATAGTAAGGCATAAAACGACATAAAATCATCATAGTATATTAAGGCATAAAAGCGACATAAAAACGTCATAGTATATTAAGGCATAAAAACATCA
>NW_019181178.1:0-151 GCF_002260705.1 Seriola dumerili
GTACCTGGCTGGCTCACAGCCAAAACATCTGTGCGAGTTCGTTAGTTTACCGCTGACATGGGCAAATGCAAGTTTTCTGACCTCTGGATGGAGGAATCAGCGTTTAGAGACCGGCTTCGGCCAGTAGTTGGCAACAACCGAGAGGCTTACT
>NW_019181179.1:0-121 GCF_002260705.1 Seriola dumerili
CAGGGAGGAGAAAAAGAAAGAGAAGAAGCGACAGGAAAACGAAAAAGAAAACGAGAAAAAATCTAAGGGGTCAAAACGTTCATCAAAATAAAAATGAGGTGGTATTTTCTTTTCCTCAGAG
>NW_019181180.1:0-119 GCF_002260705.1 Seriola dumerili
GGCAATGCACCTGACTGGGAGAAAGAATGGGAGGGACAGGTGGTTCTGAGCCACCATAGGTCTGCAAGTGGGGGGGTAGGACTCCTGCTGTCCCGGTCCTTCACTCCTTCCTCACTAGA
>NW_019181181.1:0-212 GCF_002260705.1 Seriola dumerili
TACATCACATCGTTTCAGCAGGTTTGTCAGCTGCACATTCATGCTGACAATCTCTCACTACCACATCACAAAGGTGTTCTTCAGGATTCAGATCTAGTGACTGGGAAGGCCATTAAAAGCAACAACACTCTGATATGCTGTGACATTCAAAGCATGATTGATTGAAAGGGCCTAAAGTGTGCCAAGAAAACATTTCCCACATTGTTACACCA
>NW_019181182.1:0-115 GCF_002260705.1 Seriola dumerili
ATATATGATGGTGTGTCTCCTGATGTGTTCTGGTAGGCCCGTCCAAGTCAAAGGTCCAAGTCCAATTTTTTTTCCAACTCTTTCCCTGAATATGAAGAACTTGCCTACTGAGAAA
>NW_019181183.1:0-103 GCF_002260705.1 Seriola dumerili
CCTCTCTCTGGCTGTCTCAGACTTTCTCGTGGGTCTCCTTCTGATGCCGGGAGAAATCCTCCTAAACACAGTCTGCTGGTTCCTTGGTGATCTGATGTGTTCC
>NW_019181184.1:0-110 GCF_002260705.1 Seriola dumerili
TCCCTTCCGAAGGGCCGCCATGGGTCATCTTTCATATGCAATGCCTGTGCCGGGGGGGGGGAGGGGGCGCTGGCGGGCCACCGGGCGGCTAGCACTGCTTGCTGGGCGCA
>NW_019181185.1:0-142 GCF_002260705.1 Seriola dumerili
AAGCTATTAAAAAGGGATAACTGCAGATTTAATAAAACTAAAAAGTTTTGTAACAATATATCGTCCAATATAAAACTATTGTTGGCTTCAAAGAACAGTATCAGTAGGGGTCTATGTTTGATGCTATACTGTAAATCCAGAG
>NW_019181186.1:0-120 GCF_002260705.1 Seriola dumerili
TATTATATGATCAAATGTTGTTTTATTGACACTAAAGTTTTGGTGAGAAATATAAAAAAAAATGTTTATCTCAATATTTTTAGAATTTTTGACCATGACGGTATACAGCAGGCATCACCA
>NW_019181187.1:0-164 GCF_002260705.1 Seriola dumerili
TGATCTGCCCCTCCGTGTGACTTCCTGTCTGGTCTCTCTGTAGCTATTTCTTGTTTTACTTTGAAATTACTTCCCTTGTGTCTGTTGGTTGTCTTACTTTTTGCCCCCCCCCCACACCTTTGTGCCCACCCCAATAAGTTACACCTGTTCCCAATCAGCCCTGC
>NW_019181188.1:0-900 GCF_002260705.1 Seriola dumerili
GTATGAGGCAACGAGCCTCTTGTTCAGAGCGGAAATAGTCGAGACCCATCTGCCTTTGTTACTGCTAACCAGAGAATCCTGTCTGTCCTCTTGAACTGTACATGTTTATCCGTCGACAGTCTCGTGAAAAGAGCTAACAATGTTGATGAAACTACCTGTTAAATGAAGGATTGTTATTATTATTATCTCTGTATTGAGAGTGTGATATGATTTCAGTCAGTCGGCTCTAAAATGTCTGAAATGACGACAGTTAACTTTTCTCTCTTCAGGTTCTTAAACCCAGCAGTTGGTTTTCAGCTGATTTAGTCTCTGATGTTTCCAGCAGAGCGACGTCATGGCGACAGCAGGATCAGGTGCGTCCAGTCAGACTTAAATACTCAGGATAACACCATAAAAGAACTACAGTATATCCTCTGTCTTATTCCTGCACTAAAAGTAATTTGGTCTCCAGAACTGCATGTCCATCTCTGCTGAACAAGATGTTTTGGATTCATCATTAGAACCATCATTAACATTCCTGCTGACTTGTTTACTGATGGATTGGACAGCAGAAGTCATTTTTGTGCTGAGTCATTCCTAAGTTGAAGTTTCTTTTAATCAATAGTTGCAGGTTGTGTAGAGCCGGTTCCCTTTGTTTGGTGACTTTCTTTGATAAAACAAAAAGATAAAAGATCAAAGACGAGATAATAACAATTAATAGTAATACAGTATTAAACTAATGGTCAAAAGTTCTTCNCAATTAATAGTAATACAGTATTAAACTAATGGTCAAAAGTTCTTCACTTTTATGCCTCTGCCAGAGCCGCTTCATGCTTAATTAAAAGCTTCATGTTAATTAAAGATTACATGTGAATTCAATGCTCTGTATCTTTACAGTGACAGATGATCTGCAACCAGTGA
>NW_019181189.1:0-246 GCF_002260705.1 Seriola dumerili
AAACATTTGTATGGGCTTGACATATATGTAAATATATTAAATAATTCCAACTTCTAACAGGTTCCATATATAATTTTTAGACATGTGCTTTTATTTTACGTGTACATTTATGTCATATCTGTGTACGGGCCGCAAAGAACGAAGACATAAACGATGCTGTGATTTTACATTCCAAGTTGTTACCGAACACTTCACAATAAATTATTGTAGAATTTGTAATTAAATCATTGATGGCAGCGATAAAGA
>NW_019181190.1:0-101 GCF_002260705.1 Seriola dumerili
CATGCTCAACGGTAATCATGGTAAACAAATAGCGGATTTTACGAAGGTGACGATACATTTTGATAATAATGCTGCAACTGAATAGCTAGCGTTAGCTGGCT
>NW_019181191.1:0-120 GCF_002260705.1 Seriola dumerili
GTTTTGCTATTGCCACATAGCTAACGTTAGCATTAACAGGTATGAGTTCAGCATCAAACCTTTACTCACCAAGAGTTGTCCCCAGTGGTGGAAAGCAACCCTCTTGTTTTGCTTCTATTT
>NW_019181192.1:0-161 GCF_002260705.1 Seriola dumerili
TTTGAGGTTTTTATGACTGACTAAACTATGACATTTTATACCTTGCGATACTATGACATTTTTAATGCCTTACTATACTATTATGTTTTATGCCTTACTATGCAATAATGTTTTATGCCTTTCTATACTATGATGTTTTTATGATTTTTTATGCCTTACTA
>NW_019181193.1:0-158 GCF_002260705.1 Seriola dumerili
ATGGATTTACTACTACTGCCTTGACTTGACTGATACACAAGAGCTTTTTCCAGATTTACGTTTCAAAATAGGGGGGCAAACTTGGAAAGATACATAATTGGTGCGGGATCTGGGGGTCATCCCCCAGAAAAACAAATGTAATTTAAAATCAAAGTCAA
>NW_019181194.1:0-119 GCF_002260705.1 Seriola dumerili
ACCTTTGTCAGAGCTGGGGAGAAGTCAGCGCCAGCTGCCCGGAACACCTCCTCTGGCCTGTTAGCAACGGCGTGCGACTGGGAACTGTCAGTTGATCTAGGCAAGCAGTTGAAGTTCCC
>NW_019181195.1:0-120 GCF_002260705.1 Seriola dumerili
ATGTTAACTCTTGTGTCTATCATGTCTTTTCTTCTACTGAAGTTAGCATGCTTGCTAGCAACGTCCCAATTCTTCACCGTGTGATAGCGACTCCAATCTGCCCTGAAGACGTAGCGCTGC
>NW_019181196.1:0-464 GCF_002260705.1 Seriola dumerili
CTGCTGCACAGACGACCTATGGGCTCGTTTCTTACAGGACAGTCTCACATTTTCCTGTGACCCTCCTGTGTCATGTGACATTGAAATTACACCGTCATCGCTGCCCATGATGTGTCCTCCTTCCTCCGTTTTCACAAGTTTGAGAATACGTTGGCCCCTCCCCTTCTTCTACGAATCCAAGAGGAGGGTGAGAAGTGTCCATCAGTTTACACTCAGTTTTTTTGAGCATTTGAATGCACCATGTGGGGACTTGAAGTGACTACACGTTGCTGCACGTGTCAATGTGAACGCACGTACGCTCTCAAAACAGCAAGTGAGTGTGGAACTACAGGAATTGAGAAAAAGTCAGGAACAAACAGCAGCACTGGAACTTTGATGAAATACTTTCAGTCAAATAAAGAAAACCCTGACAGATTTCACACTGTGCAGCTGATCTCCTGTTGAAGACCTGCTCTCTGAGGCAG
>NW_019181197.1:0-114 GCF_002260705.1 Seriola dumerili
CCTTAAAGTAAAGGGAAAATAAAGCATCCAGAGCTTTTTAGCTTTTTGATAGTGATAATATCATGTTTCATCCTATGTAGGCTGTAACGATGTATCACAAGACAGATAAAAATC
>NW_019181198.1:0-167 GCF_002260705.1 Seriola dumerili
GTTCCCACATCCAACCAGCACCTGAACGCTGACACTGGCAGTACCTGGGCAGTTTTGGTCACTAGTCTAAATATATATTAATTCTCCTCATAGTGTGGTCAAGACCTGATGTACTTTAAACAATGCAATGTGTCCTCATTCCACATTTCACAGCTCCAGGAATAGAA
>NW_019181199.1:0-144 GCF_002260705.1 Seriola dumerili
GTGTGTGTGTGTACAGAGAAATATATCTTTGTAGGATGTACTTTTGTGCTTACACTCAAGTGTATGCAATTGCATTGTTCTTATGCTTATGTTTTCAATGATGATTCAAAAAAGTAGCATTTAGTATATAGACAATGTATGTCA
>NW_019181200.1:0-361 GCF_002260705.1 Seriola dumerili
CTATTATAAACACTGTTTCTACTCACCCTGTCACAGAGTTCCAGGACCCAGATCTGACTTCTGTACCCTCCTGCTACCATCACCTCAAGGAAGTTTTCAACAAGGTCAAGGCCACGTCACTTCCTCCGCATCGACCGTATGATTGCGCCATCGAGCTCATCCCCGGCTCCACCATCCCCAAGGGGCGTCTGTATTCAGTGTCGGCGCCAGAACGTCAAGCCATGAAGGACTACATTGAGTCGTCACTGAAGGCAGGGCTCATCCGCCCATCTTCGTCACCAGCAGGTGCCGGATTTTTCTTTGTGGACAAGAAAGACGGGTCTCTAAGACCCTGTATTGATTACAGCGCCCTCAATGACAT
>NW_019181201.1:0-127 GCF_002260705.1 Seriola dumerili
GAAAACCCTCACTGGAGTAAACTTGCAAATTAAACATGGATTTTTTTTTTTGTGTGTGTGTGTGTGTGTGTGTGCATGTTTCTGTTTGTGTGTGTATCGTCTGAGGCCTTTGATGTGCTGCTGTAAC
>NW_019181202.1:0-144 GCF_002260705.1 Seriola dumerili
GATTGATCATGAAAAGCCTGATCATCTATAACATATGCTGAACTGTACACATACTCTGAATTTATACTGTTTAACATATAATATCAGTATAAATATAGTGTAGGACCTACTGTAAAACTAGGTTATGATTTTGTCATGATTGCT
>NW_019181203.1:0-828 GCF_002260705.1 Seriola dumerili
AAGTCAATCAAAAATATAACAAATGAAATGATCAAGTAAAGCAAAAAGTCAGTTGAAAATAAAACAAAATCAATTGTCAAACAAAGCAAATCAAATAAGCAAATAAGGCAATGAAATGATCAAGTAAAACGAAAGTCAATTAAAACAAAAACAAAATGAAATGATCAAGTAAAACAAAAGTCAATTGAAAAAAACAAAAACAAAATGAAATGATCAAGTAAACAAAAGTCAGTTGAAAATAAAACAAAATCAATTGTCAAACAAAGCAAATCAAATAAGGTATGAGAAAGAAAGAAAGAAAGAAAGAAAGGGTAGGATGTAAGTCAATAGTCAATTTCAATTTTGAATAGAAAATCAGAGCTGTCCTCTTTTGGGGGGGCAGGATGATTTGTGGTGGAGTACATGATTTTAGGAGTGGGTTTTGATATGAGTGATTTTAAGACAGACTTGAAGCATGTGATGAGGAGACTGATGAGAAACAAGATTCCAAAACTAAGTAGTACACCTTCTAAAATCAAATAACCTAATGTTCCGAGTTTTAGTTTGAACCAGTCAAACAAGCTAGTGGTGACTGGCTCGTGTAATAGCTTGGTGATCTCGTGCATGTGGTTAGTGATTTCTTGTATGGTGGCATTGTTGTTTGGTATGAACGTACAACATTCAGTCCCAATGATGGCACAGGTTCCCCCTTGTGAGGCAAGGAGGTAATCTAGTGCGGCACGGTTTTGTAAAGTCATCATTCGTATGGCAGTCACTTCTTTTGTGAGGAGGGACATGCCTCTTGCAGTGGAGTTTGCAAGATCTTCGACCGCATGAGAGAGGTCTCTT
>NW_019181204.1:0-124 GCF_002260705.1 Seriola dumerili
GGACATCTTCTTCATCTGTAAAGACAGCATCAGTCTGGCTAAAGGCAGTGAGACTAAAGTCTCAAAGTTCATCAGAGCCAGAGCTGCACTTTTGAGCTCAGAGATAGAGTCATGGAAGAAGATC
>NW_019181205.1:0-105 GCF_002260705.1 Seriola dumerili
ATGAGATAGAACAGATATGTGCAACCTACCAAACATTTATTTCTATCTATTTCTTGCAATTCAATTATTATAATATTCCATTCGCCCCCCCCAGCTCTCTCTCTC
>NW_019181206.1:0-112 GCF_002260705.1 Seriola dumerili
CAACAGACATGAAGAAGTTGAACTTTCTGACATGCTATGTTACACAGTCATGGCAGAACCCTCACAGAGGATCATCACTTGATATCAGACATGTATTCTTGATGAGACTGAG
>NW_019181207.1:0-111 GCF_002260705.1 Seriola dumerili
TTAAGGAAAAGAGCGGCAAAAAGCATGCTTACTTAGTATGGTATGAATGAGTCGACTTTAAGAATAGCTTGTTGTATGTGTTCTATTCTTTGTTTGTCAGTTCACATCGGC
>NW_019181208.1:0-106 GCF_002260705.1 Seriola dumerili
TATAGTAAGGCATAAAAAGTCAAAAAAAGTCATAGTATATTAAGGAATAAAAAGTTAAAAAAGAGTCAGAATAGTAAGGCATAAAAAGTAAAAAAAAAGTCATAGT
>NW_019181209.1:0-100 GCF_002260705.1 Seriola dumerili
AGTAAGGCATGAAAATTTCATAAAATGTCATAGTATAGTGAGGCATAAAAATGTCTTATAATAATAAATGTGGGTTTACTCCAGCAATAAATGCTAAAAA
>NW_019181210.1:0-300 GCF_002260705.1 Seriola dumerili
TCACAAAGTTCAGTGGTGTGTACAAACATGGTAATCAACCGACTCATTTCAGTAGCAGTACAACTGCATTTGGTTTATGCTGATTTTCCTGCTTCAAATTCTTCCTCCAAGTTCAAATAAACCCTTATAGGATTCATAAAAACATTTGTTAAGCAAAGGGAAAATCTGCATAATTATCATAATTATCATTATTAATTATCGATAATTATCATTATTAACATTATCGATATCATTTTACTAGAATGGTATTTTATGGTATTATGCTGAGAAGCAAAAGTGAAACCAAACCAGCGTCCCTTA
>NW_019181211.1:0-226 GCF_002260705.1 Seriola dumerili
TCTGGGATGGATTGCCATGAAATTTTGTGTAGACATTCACGGTACAATCAGGATGAATCCTCCTGATTGTGGGGATTTGAGTTTTCACTTATCCTGTGAAATGTCTCACCGTCTTCTAGCCCGACTGCCACATGGTTCTACACAGACATCTTAGGTGATCCCCTGACCTTTCCTCTACTGCACAAACGACAGCACATTAGCACTGTTGTTTTAGCATGTTAGCATA
>NW_019181212.1:0-988 GCF_002260705.1 Seriola dumerili
GGCCTTACTGTCAACAACTCGTGATCTGATTGGCTATCGTAACTATCTATCAACTCTATGTGCCCGTTCACTTAGAGTGCACAGACGCCCGCATTGTTGATTCTGAAGGCCTCGGCAGATTTCATACAGCGTGGCAACACAAGCTAGCTGAATTCTGATTGGATAAAAACTCTAACCTAAAAACAACAACACTGGAAGGAGCATAATATGACATGAAGAGAATATGAAGAATACTTTTATATATTTAGGGAAGGTAAGTTAAAAATTGAATTAACTTTTATCATAATTATGATGATGAATGATTTCTGGTTATGTTAGGCCAGCAGAGAAGGCCTTGCTGGCCCTGACGGCCCACCACTGCCGCATCTTCTGAAGGATGCCGGTTCTGAATTGGGACACAGCTCTCAAGTCTATACTCCCTGATATGTAGCATAAATTGAGACAGTGTAAGCAAATGTCAGTAGCAGTAGCTAAATGTCTAGCTTGTTTAATACACTTTACTCTCTGAATTTCTTTCAGTTTTTCTATTAGATTGCGTTAATAATCTATAGATGAACGCTAATGTTAGCTAGTTTCAAAGAAGAGCGCGCGCTCCCCTTTCCTCTGCCCCCGCCTCCTTGTTGTCTCCCTGTCCTGCCTGCGCAGCCTCTCTTTGCATGCAACTTGACCTCCATCTGCTCTTTTATCCTGGTCGATGCCCTGCCCCGGCCCCTACGGCCTGACGTGGTGCCCTACATCCGCTCGCTCCCTTCTTCGTCTCCTTTTTACTCTCGCACACGTTACGCCCCTTGCTCCCTCTTCGTTATTCAAGTGTCACATAAGCCAAATGAAATAGAACTAGCTTACATTAATTAGTTTAATGTTATAACTTAAAGCAAAAGTTTAGAAACTAGCTTAAACATTAATTAGCTAATCTATAAATTTAAGCAAGAGTTAACGAAGCTTTTCTAAACATTTAGCTTAAACTAGTAACTTAAAGCAAAAGTTG
>NW_019181213.1:0-126 GCF_002260705.1 Seriola dumerili
GGATTTTAACAATACAACTGCGTTGACTTCAAAGGTTAGGTTGCTAAAGAGATGCTCCCCCGATTTTACACGTGAAGTTTGGTTTACTCTTCATGAAGAGCACGACTCAGTGTGTCGAGCTTTCTA
>NW_019181214.1:0-145 GCF_002260705.1 Seriola dumerili
GATATTTTACCAGTTTAACAGTTTAGTGTTTGGTTAAGGTGAGTTGACCCTGGAGCTGAATGTACGTTTGGTCAAACACACAATCCACAGAAGAAGAATCAAAAGCGATGTGGGGAGACATTTAATATTTTTATATATTTGAGAA
>NW_019181215.1:0-109 GCF_002260705.1 Seriola dumerili
TTAGTTCAGATAAATTATCCATAATTTAACCACTGAGTTCATTTTTCAGTAACTAAAGTTTAATTCAGCAGTAGACTGTCTCTGTGTTCCTCCATTATTTATATTCCTT
>NW_019181216.1:0-115 GCF_002260705.1 Seriola dumerili
ATGCATTCAGTGACCACAGCTACCAAAATTCATGAACTCCTTTCTCACTCAGAGTCCACCACCTGCAAAACACTTCACTTCTGCAGCACATTTTTCAAATGCTAACACACTTTGT
>NW_019181217.1:0-109 GCF_002260705.1 Seriola dumerili
AGTGTGTGTTGTAAGATGCAACAAACCAAACAAAGAGAGGGACAGGCTGTAGTGGCTGCAGCAGGCCCAGCCGAGAGAGAGGGAGACTACCTGAGGGGCGGACCTTTAT
>NW_019181218.1:0-119 GCF_002260705.1 Seriola dumerili
ACACACCCGCAAAGTCTGAAGTCGATCGGATGACAAGTGTGTCAAGGCAATCGAAATACAGACTGAATGATTATCCAACTATAACAGAGATTCCTCTGTTATAGTTGGATAATCAATTC
>NW_019181219.1:0-2143 GCF_002260705.1 Seriola dumerili
TAAAATATCTGCAATTCACATAATTCGGTTGAAATATTTCTACATTTTAAGCGCTTGAAGATCCGATCATCATTAAAGCGTGTGTCACCTAGAGAACTAATTAAAATAAATGAAATGGTTAAAGTTGTCAGATTTTTAAGGTGTGACATTTCAGGTGTATTGATTGATTTGTAAACGTCAATACTTTATTCGTACCTTTGGAGAAAATTTTTAAAAAGAAATTATGTGTCAGTAATAATTTCTGGGATGTAATGTGAATGAAAATATTTTTATGTTTCCAATGTGTTATCTATGAGTTTATTGGGAGAAAGTGGTCATGGTAGTCAGAATTAAGGGTAGTGTATTCATTACCATTGTCATTAGGCAGTAGCTTAGTAGGTGTCAGTATCACTATGTGCGGAGAATATTTCCAGGTAACGTCACAAGTTTGAACTTTGAAAGAAGGAGAAATAGTGACATTATTAAATCTATAAACGAAACTGATTTAGTTAAAAGAATATAGTGTTTTTTCTTGCATAATCTCCTGATATACAGTCCAGTTCAGTCAATGGCGGTTATGTACCTATAAGTTGGTTCGCCAACCGCCAAAAAACACCTAAGAAGTGAAGTCTCGCGTGAGCAGTTCAGACTGAGAAAGTCAGTGAACAAGATGGAAGCAGATGAAGCTGTGTAGCGACTGTGAACCTAAAGTGATATTTTTGCACTTTGCAGGTAAGATGGAGATGTTAGCTCGGTGTCCTGGATGTTTCCAATGTTCTTCTGTGACACTGTGTTAAGTTCTGTTCTCTAACTGTTTATTAGCGACTGTGTCGACGGTAAAAGTTAGCCAGTTAGCAGCTAATGTAAAGTTCATGGCCGCCATTGCAGTAATCAGAGCGCGGACGGTAGTCAAGACAACGAGCCCTCAGATGAGGGAGACTGTTGACCGTTAATGTGACTGTTATGAAGAATATGTTGAGCGAATGTTAAACTGTTGTTGACTGTGGAGAGGTGATCCACTTCTTGAAAGTATGTTTGCTGTGTTCTACTTTCCGTTGCAGTTCCGAAATTGCTCTCTTTCGCTCATCTTCACTTGGGTATTTTTCAGCGAATGCTGAGTGCTTGTTTTGAAAATGCCTTTCAACGTTACATTTTTTGTTGTTCGATCATTTCTCGCCACATATTAAGCACACAGGTAATCCAGCGTCGTTGGCGGTGAAGGCAAATGCATCTGTCCACGCAGAATTAAACTGTCTTTTTTCCTCTGAGATTTTTCTTTTTGGGGATTTACTCATGGTTAGTGTAGGGGTCGCACACTCCAGATGCCGCCGGCAGCTTCACACATCACATCAACGTCTATAGCCCTCGCCTTGCTGCTAGTTGCTAGCTAAAGGATGTGACGCATATTTTAGTTGACAAATTAAAAAAAAAAACTTTTTTAAAATTAGATTTTAAAGTACATAACAGTAGTAGTAGTAAATAAACATCAAAAATAATAATATATAAATTAAAATTAAAATATTAATTTTCGTGTGTTTTTTTTTGTCAAGGCTAAAGGGAGCCACTACAAGGAGGCTAAAGAGCCGCAGGTTGCCGACCCCTGGCCTAGCCTATTAGCTTCACTGGACCTGCACTGCAGCTTTTCCTCTCAATGGATGTTTCCAATGTGGCTTCATTTGATCAGCACTTGTAAATAAATGAAATCATTTCAACAAACTACTTGTGTTCATTCACCTGCACACTGATTACAGCCCTATATATTCATCATCTAATATCACTGAGCTGGCTGATGCTGTGTCATATTCTCAACATCATGAAACTGTTCATGAAGTCAGTCTAACATCTGATCATGTGATCATAGTTGATTGAATCTATATAAACTTGCCACCTTAGAACAGTGGTTACATAACCTTTGAAACAAGCAGCAACTTAACTGTGTGCTCCGATACGTAAACAAATAGCACTACACCTCTGTTAGTCAGTTAAACCCTTAACACTGTCTGAAACCCTCTTTTAAATCTGTGAGACCTTTATTCTATATGTGAAAACACAAAAAAAGGGGAGATTTCACTGCTTTCCTCTAGACCACATCAAACCAGGTCCAGTCATCAGTTTGTGTTTTCACAAATCAAATTTGCTTTGTTGTCGAAGCACTTTGTAAACT
>NW_019181219.1:4772-6227 GCF_002260705.1 Seriola dumerili
GAGAGATAACTAACCATTTTGGTAGCTAGGTATGTTTATTGTAAGCGAGTACCTGCTGTCATATGTTGAGCGTCATGAGGCGAGTTATGTATAATCGAGATGAATATTGTCGCTGTCATATTTATAGCTTCGATTGATGGGAGTGAGATGAACTCCACTCGCTATAAAAGAAATAATAATAATAACAACAACAACTTTAGGAGCAGCCTTTAAACTACTTCCGAAAGTTTACTTCAGAGAAATCAAAACTGATGATTTACTGGTAAACATAACTGAACTGTGGGCGCTGAAATATCTGGTGAAATATAAAATGTGGCTGCGGCTCCTGCCTGAGAGTCACTGAGAGATTTATTGATCATTTTTATTTATTGTATTTATTGAGATGTAAGTAACCTCAAAGAAATAAGAACCGTAGAAAGTTGATGGGTGGAGGGTGTGTTCTTTCTTTTCTTAAAAACAAGTGAATTCATTAGTTGGATTTTATTTTATAATTTCATGTAAAAAATATTGGATATTTAATTGGTATTTAATGTAATAAAATGATAAACCGTAAAACATTTGATTTACCTTTTTAAAAAAATGTCAAAATACTGTTGTGAAACTGATAATCAGGCTCAGTGCAACAATACTGTTCATTTTAGATCATATGTGTAAAATGATTTTTATGTGTAACTGCATAAAAATCTTGTATTTTATTAATGTTACAGAAAATAAATTAATGGATTTATCTAATAAATAAAATATGTCCAGACATCGTTATTAAACTAATAACTATGATTGTAATTATAAGAATCCACAGTTAATTTCAGATCATGTGTATTTAATGGATATTTTAAATAAAACAGGTGCAGGGCGTCGCTCACATGTTTTCTCACTTCTGGTCTTTGCAGAAATGAAGATTTGTTGTTTCCTGGTTTTACCCGCTCAGTTCCTTCATGCTGTTCGATAATGAAAGAATTCAAGACTTTGCAATTTAACAAGTTCAAGCTCTTCCTCACATCACCAGGCCTCTACATGTGGTTAGATATATATCTTTTTTTTTAAAGGCACGGTGTGTCAGTCACTATGTTAGTCTGAATTTTAAAAGTAATAAAACTATAATAAAAGTCACCATCTGTGAAATGACAGTAATTATGACTTTTCAATGATAAAAATGATCTAATTCTCACAAATCTAATCTTAACTGTAATTGGACAGTTAACCAATTCTCATACATATTTTGAACTTTGACCTTTAGCCACCAAAATGAGTCCAGGTGAATGTTTTTACCAAATTTGAAGAAATTCCTTCAAGGTGTTACAGAGATATTTCGTTCTCTAGGCCAAAACTGTGTTTTGTGAGGTCACCGTGACCTTGACCTTTGACCTTTGACCCCCCTCTAATCAGGGACGAGGACACTGGCCTGAGGTCCAGAGTCCACCAACATCCTTCCTGAAACAATCCAGGGTTGAGTCT
>NW_019181219.1:7124-20597 GCF_002260705.1 Seriola dumerili
ATCTTCCAAATCAAAAATTCCTCATGAAGCTTCTTGTTGGTGAGTGCTTTCATCACACAGCTGATTATTTACAGATGAGACTGGTTTAAGAGTCCCACATGGACTTTCATCAAATAGTCAGAATACACATCTGGCAGGACCTTGTCCCCACAGCGCTGCAGTCACATCTGGACTGATTCCCTTTGTATCAAACGTTCAGTATCTGTGACACGTTATAGATTATGTCGTTGTGCTCAATCAACGTTCAGTGTCCACGCTCAGATTTCATCTCTTCTGACTCTGACTGTAACAGCTTCAATGTGCTGAGCATCTTAAACGCCTCCTACTACACATTTCTAAAGTTAAAACTGGGCGGCGTCTGTGTCCAACACATTTTGTAATTTCCCAAAACCAACAATCTGTGAAGTTCACCCTCTTCACACAGAGATTGGCCAGGTGTGAAAGATTATCAGTTCTCAGTATTTGAACATTTATCACGTCTCAGGTTTTATTCCCTTCAGACGACACGTTGAACAAACTAGTTTATTTCAAACAAACTTCGGCCTTAACCCGTCTGGAGAAACACAAACCAGTCGAGTCTGTGAATGTTTGATCAGCTTAAACTAGGACGTTTGTGAAATCAGTTTTAGATGATGTGTAATAAATTCCTGTTTCTGTTACCTGTCTGCTCAGTTGATAATATCACACAAACTAACATTTGTTTTGTTTTTGCCTTTTAGATGGTCCCTTAACCTGTTAGGGTTCATTTTAATTATGTGCATTTCTGTCTCTTAACACCTTCCCATTTTAAACTGTGTATAATACCAAGACCAGGAGGAACTGATGCTTTTCCACTGCATCACTGTAAAGCAAACTGTCAGAGGTTTCATCAGCTGTGTTGATCTTACTTACAGCTCTGAGACACTTGAACTGATGAAGGATTAAACAGGAAAAAATAGAAGCTCTCTTCTTCCTTTCCTTTCGCCTCATATTTCAAACAGAATAAATCAGTCATAATAAAAGCTATCAGGCTGAAATTATGAGGATCTCTTCATCAACTTGTCTACAATATCTGTATTAAATTTCATGTTGATAGACAGAAGTGGCTCTGAGATATTTCAGAAAGTGCAGTACATAGCATCTCCTTCAGATGACTACAGAGCTTTATAAAACCTCTCCAAAGTGACCAAATAATGAAGATAAATGTCTTTTATGACTCTGAAAAATGTCCCTAAATGTTAAAGTTGACTAAAAGAAGCTGTTGTTAATATTTAGATAAAGATTTACATATTTAGTTTCATTGAATCGTGTCTCTTTTGACTGATAATAAAGTTTCTCTGTTGTGTCGGTGTCCCTCCACCACAGAGAGTCCAACTACATTAACTTCCATATATGGTCAGGCAGGTAATTTTACCGGCTACAAACTCAGAGTGTTTTCACGGTGCTGACTTCCTATTGGATGAGAGTAGCTGTCAATTAAAGTCACATGGCGCAATTGTAAAGATCCGCTCCTTTGATTGGCTGATGGTGTTAATAGACCGTTAGCTTCTTCACATTAGGTTGTAGAAAGGTGCTGATTGGTTTGTTTCGTTCCTGGGTGTTTCCCGATTTCAGAGATACTGAACATCATTGGTCAAATATCTTGTCGTTTCTTTATGATTGTATGTTATGGTGTTGATGTAAAAGTTTGAGGTGCCGCATCAAAGTTAAACGAGGGAAATAGTCCACTTTTATTTTGGTAATTTTTTACTTCCGCTTGAATTTTAACGAGCTCAATTTAATCGGTGGTTTGTTCTTCTTTAAAACGAGCCCATTTTATCTTTAAAACTCTGTTTTTCGACCTATAAATGCTTTTAACTGCAGCGACACAGGTTAGCAAGCTCATTTCTAACGATTTACTGCCGTAAAGTGAGACGCTAATGTTTTAGTGTCGTAAACCATTTATTAAAAACTCTTAAATACATCGAAAAGACGAACATCTGAGCTTTCAAATGAGTTGTAACGTGTAAACGGACGTTTACTATCACCATGAAAATATACATCATATTTATATATTCCGTTTTACATGTAAATCTCGGGTCGCATGCAACCTCCGCCGCCATATAAGGTTAAAAGACAGAAGTAAGGAAAACATCGAAGGTGAGTCCTGAATATGATGACGTCACTGTTTACGTCGCCTCTTCGATTTTACAGGAGAGTAATTCTACATCACCTAATGGGTGGAGACATTTAGTCAGTTCATCAACTTGATCTGTTCAGATTTTATTGATCTAGAGACAGACTTTATTAAATTTCATTGTCAGAATTTTAAACTTATTGTTCTAAACAGGTATGGATCATAGACAGATGCATTATGGGAGTGGGTAGGGTCAGAAGGTAATGTGGAAAAATAAAACTCCTGCCCAATGAAGGGCATTGAACAAATATGCGAAATTAAATTTTATATTCAGTCAACAGCTTACAAGTTAAACCCCAGAAAAACAAATGGATACATGCTGTATTTACATAATGCCTTTTTCTAGAGAGGTTCACAATTCATCTCTCATTCACTGATAATGTGCTTCGGTCATGAAATGAGTCAGAAATAATGTTTACAGGTGTTAATAGTTACCAACGTTTTGGTAGGACTCAAAAATGTGTCCTTTCAAACTGTCTAGGGACATGCAACCAAAATAAATGTCTGATTATGTAAAAGGTCTTCATAAGTTATTGTTAATGTTTACAGGTGCAATTTCAAGTCCAATCTTCAAGACTGATAAAACAGACAAGGGGATGAAGCTGGAGTGTGAGGTTCATGGTGCTACCTTCAAACCTACAATACAGTGGCAGGATGGAGCCGGAAACAACCTCAAATGTGAAAAACCACCGGTCCCTGAAAGCGGAGGCAGCTACAATGTTACCCTCCATATCATTGTGACCAAGTCAGACTACTATCGTTGTGTAGCCACACAGGAGGAAATCAGCCATCAGGTTTCTACTAGGAACTATGTCACTGTCCCTGGTGAGTGTTTTTATAATTATGTTTTTACAGTCAAATAATTGTGAATGTTAATTTGTTTTAATATAAAAACTTATATTCAATTCTCTCAGTGGAAAAATTAAAAAAAACTAACCTGTCCTAGACTACCTAACTAAACCTAACTGGCAGCCTATTAGCCACAGTCTGTTGTAGCTGTACCTGAAGCTGTGGTCCCAGCTGTGGGTTGAGGTGTGTGAAGATGTCTCCACCAGGTGACATCCAGCTGGAATATGATCCTTTCAAACAGCTGCCTCGGGTCACTCTCCATTCAGATCCATGACTGGTGTTTAGATCCTGGACACTGTACAACAACGTCTACAACTGTACAGGCAGCATCCAATCCACCCTGTGTGTTGATGGTGTGATTTTGTTTTCCTGGGTATTAAATACCTTCTCATCCTTTGGTGGTGCAATCATTTTCACATGCTTCCATCTTTGGCACCGATCACAGCAGGTAAACTGACCATGAAGCGGCTTTATTTCTCTGTAGTTGTTGAACATCGCAGAAATCGTATGAATTGTCCTATGATGTCGGGTCAGAGTTCATTTATTGTTTGGTGGATAGATCAGCTTTTCTCTTTTGCCAAGTAACGCAGCGTTGCCAAACACTTAATTCCCGCACTGATCGGGTTGTTTCAGTTGGAAATGTTATTGCACCTTGAAAAAACTACAACGATCATTATTCCCTCATGATTGAGTTGTTTCTTTTCAATAATTCAGCATCTATTAAGGTTTCCAAAACACTGTGACGTGGAATGACAGCAGCCCTTTACGATTCTTTGTGAATTGGTCTTAATCAGTTAGGTGTCCTCTCCACTACCTCTAACTTCTCCCAGACTTAGCTGCTACTTTTAAGTGTCTTTGTAAATTACTCTTAGTTAGAAAAATTAGGAGTCCTGAAGTTAGGACCATTATTTTTAGGAGTTTCTCCTGAATTGACAAGTTAGGAGCTACTTTTAGTCTTAAAATGCTTTGTGAATACAGGCCCTGGTCACTGATCATCCTCCTCTGTCTGAACCTGAAACCAGGAGTTAACTCATGTTCACCACTTCACTCATTTACTAAAGTGAGCCGTTCACTACAGCAGCGAGGCTGATTGAACCAATCACAGGAGCTGATTGATGTTGTATTAAGTCACATCTTCTCTGTGTCTCTCTGTTTCTGATCACAGCTGTTTCTCTAGATTTACTGTTGAATGTGCAGCACTTTAAATTCAATTGTGCAACCACCAACTTCTTGTTCAGGTTTTTTTTGCTAAAAATGAATTTTAATATTCTGTATGAACCTGATATGAACAAACATCTGGATGTATAAGTCAATGAAAATGATGTGAGGTTCATATTTCAGCTTGTAGCTGCAGGTTTTAAACAACATGAATATAAACCTCTGTTGAGCAGACACTGTGTAATTTAATCAGGGTGAACATTCATATATTGGAAAACCTTTTTATATTCCTTTTGTACAATAGAAAATATTTTGTAGATTTTATATAATTTCAAGATCTTTTTTGTATCAAAATAACTTTTGCAAAAATGTCTTTACTTGTTCTCATGTATTTTATCAGCA
Organism: Seriola dumerili; assembly: GCF_002260705.1. Classification (NCBI taxonomy): domain Eukaryota; kingdom Metazoa; phylum Chordata; class Actinopteri; order Carangiformes; family Carangidae; genus Seriola; species Seriola dumerili. The sequence goes on from NW_019181219.1 coordinate 11,689, forward strand.
TGTTCATCTTCACACTTTCATCCTGAGTTTAACTCTCTGTGTTTCTGTATTTCAGGGGAAAAGAGCGCCGGCACCAGAGAGATCGCTGCTTGGGCTGTTGTTGTTGTTTTAGCTGTTGTTGTGCTTGTTGGAGTCTGCGTGTGTTACAGGAGAAGTAAGTTTAAAAAAAGATTTTAATCAATGTAGATTTATACAAAATCCACTGAGATCCATCTATGAGGCCTCTGGTTCTGTTGCTCTAACTGAAGAAATTGAAAATAAATATCAAGTTTGTTGTTTTTTTTAAATCTATTATCACGACTGTCCAATACTTAAGCAATATCACACGAGAGGGAGTGATGTACTCATAGCTGTTCTGATATTCAGTTCAACATCGCTCCCTCTCATGTCATATTGCTTTTATACAACAAGCGTCATGTTACTTAATTAGTATTAATTAGTTAAATAAGCAACACCACATTATGATCTGTTAGTTTATTTCATCATCTATTTGGCTACACCAACACAAATAGTCTCTCAACATGACTGGTACTGAAACATTGTCCTGACCTGCACAGTGCACACTAGCTTGCTACTCTGTCTACACGTTACCTCAGGTGTGTCCAGGCTTCTTCCTTCATCCTCTCCTGACGACCTCACATCATTTATTTCAAATGTTATTTCTGGAAATATTTTCACCTTTCAAAGTTTGTTACAATCTGAGATCGATAACGACCGTTAATGTGACACTGATTAACGGTTAAAAAGAAAGCCTATAAAGAGGAGTGATACAAGTAGTTAAAAGTCCCAGTGCTGTTATACTCTATATCAGCACTCATGGAATGACTCTCGTCCAATCAGATCACTTGGTTGGAACTAACTGTTGTATAAGTTCCTTTAAGCAGAGCTCTGATTGTGACTCATTTCATCCATGTGTTCATCATCGTATCAGTGTTTGTATTGTAGAACAGAGACCCTGAGTTTCACCTTTTAAACCAGTGCGTCATCTTTTTGACAGATGTGGTTTTGTTTCTGTAGAGGAGAGAGGATGATGACAGGACGTAGTTTAAACTTGGCCTCCATGTATTTTGATATAAATATCAGCTCTATGGTAAAACTTGTTTACTGTAATATTAACACCTGTTTGTGATGAATACATTTCTAAATAGCATCATTTTATTCAGTATTTTCAGTTGTTTGAAAGTTCATACACTGATAACAGTTAAGTGTTGTCGCCTGAATATGATGAAGAAAGTCATTTTCTTTTCTTTCCTGCAGACAGAAGACATGGTTAAGAAACATCCTCTGAATCACCAGGAGGGTTTCAGCTCCACATGTGCCGTGAGGTTTCCTGCTGAAGTGTGTGTGCAGTCTGCTGCTTTTCTTCTTGTGTGGACCAGTTCAAGTTTTAGACCAAAGGTGTGAAGAAATTGGAAATTGGGGCATTTTGTTTAGTCCAGGTAATTTTGAAGTGAAGGTCTGGTTTAATGATAGACTGATGTATAAACTGCAGTGCCTGTCTTACTGCAGCAGGACCAGGAGGGGGCAGCGTAGGACACATATTTCTGTCACATTTCAAACACTTAAAGCCACACATGCACTGAGAGTTACTGGTTGCTGTAATCATTCCTCCTGCTGGTGACTATATACAACAAAACACAGGAGACAGAACCCACAGTGTCTGTCCAGCAGTGTGAGTTATAACCAGTGGGTCTCTGTGCTGACAGCTGTGTGCAGGTTTATTGTTGGTGTTTTGTCTCTGCAGCTTGTGACTGTCAGGATGAATCCTTCTGCTGAGACTCAGCAACAAAACACAGAGGCAACATCAAACTAATCAGGCTCTTATTTTGAAAGTCGTCCAGGAATGATTACAGTGACCCATCACTCTGTAGCACGTGATAAAACCCACACCTGTAGTTTAAATGTTGAAAACCTTCATCATGTGATGAGGCTGGTGCGTCACACAGCTTGTTCAGGTCGTTTTAATCCATTTCTTACTTTGTTTAATGCAGAATATGCAGCTTGATAGATACTGCTGTAAATATGCTGAAGGATAAAAGGCTGTTTTCCATCTGCAGTCCTCAGACAGATGTTACATAGTCACTCTGAAATAATACGTCCACAATTATGCAGCACTTCAATCTTAAAATGTTCATTAACATTCATATAAAAACATTTTAATTGGTAAAGATATGTTCAGGTACAAAAAATGTAAAAACAGCCCATAATTCACAGCTGGACTAACGACACAACAGCTGTACTGCAACTGCACGTCCTTCACTCTCCTCTCCATCTTAATATTATTTAGAGACAGACTGGAGTGAACAAGGTGGAGGCAGCAGAGAGTCTGTGTGTGTTAGTGCAGACTGAACTGATGATCATTGAACCGTTCCTCAGTGACACTGATAGAAATCATGTGTTTAGGTCTCTGACGTGTGAAGGGAGATGTTTCCACTCTGGTGCAGCTTCCACACAAAATCACAGACGGACTAAGAGTCTGGACGTCAGTGTTGTTGAGGACTTTTACAACCTTTATGCTTCATTTTTACTATTTGCTTTGTTTTATTATCCAGCTCTGCTTTTTCATCATGTGTCATTTTCATCATGTTTTCAAGTTCGTCCCGAATTTCTTCAGATTTAGTAGAAACGTTCACTTGGTGTTTGACGTGGACATCGACACAAACATCAGAGTCACTGAAGTAAAACCTGCTGCTCTGCTGTAAATGAATGTGACACATTTTGTAGCTAAAGTGAAACATAATGTGACTTATCTTTTATTTTGAAATCAGTGTTATTGACATTATTTGGGACAATCATGTTGCTTCTTTTTATTTGTTAAGGTGCTGATCCAGAGTCTGTCAGGTACAGTTACAGTCTGAACTGTTCACTGTTGTTGACTGTGATATTTGAATTGTCTCTATCTGACAGTGAGTTTGTGTTTATGTTGTTCAGGTTGCAACTAACAATCATTGTGGTTATTGATTAATCTGCTTATTATTTTCTCCAGTAATCAATTAATAATTTTATTTTATAAAACACTGTAAAGAGCAGAAATAAATTCTCATTAAAATCTTCCAGAGTCTGAGGTGATGTCATAAAGTTTTGTTTTATTCAACTAAAAATCCAAAGAAAATCAATTTAATATGAGACAATGAAAAGCAGCAAATTATAACATTTGAGGAGCTGAAACATCAAAGATTTGGTATTTCTGCTTCAAACTGACTAAAATGATTGAATTAATCATCAAAATATTTTTCTGTCAACAGACTAATTGATTAATTGACTAATAGTTGCAGCTCTAATATTAACTGGTGATGCAGTTGCAGGGTGTCATGTAATTTCAGCTTCATCATTTCTAATGAATAAAACATGAAAATATCAAAGTGTATGTTGTGACTGTTTTGGTTGTTTGTTGTTTATGAGTTAAAACAGTTTAGAAACAGATAGAAAACAACCACCATCAGAATTCATGAGTCATTGTTAATGTATGTGGAGGAGACGCTTTTATTGTGAAGGATCAGTGCCGGAAGTGTTTCTGTTGCAGTGTTGCTGAAGCCGAGGAAGCGAAAGTGTGTGTGATGAGCCAATCACGGTGTGAGGAGCGGCTGAAGCTTCGTTATCCAGATGTTAAAGTGATGTTGTGATGTTTAATGTTGAGATGACGTCGACAACTATGGAGCTTGTTCCTCTCGCGTGTCTCTGTGTCCTGACTTGGTCTGGAACAACGTTTGCTGATGAACACGGTGAGAAAACTAAAGCCTCAGACTGATAATCAGCCTGAACTGTGTTTATTATCAGTAACTGTGTTTTATTGAAATGAAGAAGCTGTAAACATGCAGCGGTCTGGAGCCAGAGAACTGGGACAATGAGGCTGCTCGCAGTTTAACGGCTGGATGACGTCACCACCTGCACCTGTCACAATCAGTGTTCACTCCGTGTGAAAATAAAGATCAGCGACACAGTGTGACGTAATATTATTGCTAATAATTACGCTGATCAATATAAAAACATCAGGTGACGTCATTTAACGACAACATCCTTCAGGTTAATATCAGTCGTTAACAGCTGATCAGTTCGCGGGTTCAGGCCGTCGTCTACATCCTGTCCTGACTGAGAGTCAAAACACCTGTGTGGCCGCGACCTGAAGCTTTTTGTGAATAAACTAAAGTTCAGTAACAACAACGAGATAAAAACCAGAGACAGTTTTATATGTTGTTTAGTTCCGTGTTGCACATTAATATTCATATTACATATTCTGATCCAGACAAAGCTCTGTATGAATATTAACATGAACTTCCTGTTTATTCAGATCAATGTCAACATGTTTTTTCTCTGTGTCTTTGTGTTTTAAATTCTCATTATAAATGAATTAGTTTTGTTCTCTAGTTTTCATGAACTCAGTCACAGCAGCTGGTGCTCAGGTGTCACAGCTGCCTCAGGCAGGTGGAGGTGTGTCCTGTGAACTTGGCTCATTGTAGCTGATAGTTTATTGATTATTGTAACAAACAATATGGAGATCAATATCTGACCAAGTTGTTTTCATATTTCTGTTATTCTCCTCTGACACAAATATGTATGTTTATGTGTTTTCATATTAAATAATGATTTAATTTTTTACATTAATTTAACTTCATCACAGTGTTTCCATGTAACCCCCCCCCCCCCCCCCCCCCCAGGCAACTACATATACAATACATTACTAGTTAGCAGCTTGTCCTGATTTGATTTGATTGTTAATTTTGTAGTTTAATTTATTAATTAGACATGTGATCAAATTTACATAAGAACCAGAGAAAGTCAAGTTTCAACTTGTCTGTTTTTCTTCTTCTTTCTTTCTCACATTATTTATTGTTTTCTCTCCAGTCGAGCAGTAAACCGTTCGTGTGGTTCTACTTCTGTGTCTGAGGAGACAGATTGTTTTAAAATGATGAGAGCTGTCACATCTACAGGAGCCTGGAAAGATTACTGTATTTGTATTAGAGCAGTGGTGTTAAAGCAGCATTCATTCATTAAGCACTCAGGTGTCAGTTATTTAGGAACACCTAGCTAAAACTACTTCAGTCTAATCCAACAGTCCTGCAGTATCCTCCTTCATGAAGGTTATAATGTTACAGTTTGTGTTGAAACTGTGTCAAACAGGTTTTGATTGAACTGTGTGATCATTGAGGAGGATGTAGTTTGTGTTGCTGTTGAACTGCATTACATTGTATAGAGAGGTGTTTCTGTTGTTTAACCGTCCTCATTGATTTAAATCAGAAGCGGTTCAATGATTTTTCAGAGATTCTTCCTCCTTTCGATCCTGACTGACAGTTTCACTGATTGTGTCACTTTTGACTTTTATCTCTGATGAAATATAAAACCTGTGTGGCTGAGGTGAAATGAAACTGAAGTGTAGTGACCACAGTTCATATTCATGTACATATTCATAGCTTCTTTTTAACCTGATTACTCTGCGTGTGATCACACTGATTAATGCTTGTTTTGTCTTCCAGGTCCAGCTGTCATCAACATGGTGGTGAAAGAAGGGAATGAGCCATTTTACCCTGTTCCCTCAGCTCTACGAGCATCAAGCAAGAGGTGTTTGACTGGAAGAAGACGGGCAGAAGGAGGTGTTCCTGTATGATAGGGGCAGTACTTACGACGAGAAACGTTCAGGTCAAGATGACCACTTCAAAAGGACGGGTCTTTCATTTTCCAGAACATCTGGAGTTCGGTAACGCCTCACATAGTTATCAGAAATACAAAGGTGGCTGACAGTGGAAACTAACCTGTGATTTTCTCATTTCATCAGCCAATCAGACGATCCCACATTGTGCTTGTTGTTGGTGAGTTGCTTCCAGGAAACAGTTCAACAGACGGCTGCTTATAACAGACGTGACTGGGTCAAGTGTCCTCGATGGGCTCAGGTCAAATTCTCATCTAAAGGTCAGAGCTGACACATCTGGCACGGACGAGGCTGCGAGTTAGCTTCAGCTAGACGCCACATTGTTACTGCTGCGTTCATGACGTGTTGTTTAAATCATAAATCAAAGAACCGAGTGGAAAAAACTTCACATCAGCTTGTGAGACAGAGTTAGTGAAGCCAGATAACTCAGAGACATCCTGCATCCTGCATGGCTCAGGACCAGCAGAGAGCTGAGGAGGTCCTGCCAGATGTGTTTTTGACTCTCTGACTGTGACCCGTCCAGGACCGACACAAACCAGTCTCACCTGTAAATGTGCTGCACGCTTGAGATAGTTTCTTAAATCTTTCCCAGAATTACCTGTCTGCCAAGTTGATGACACAATCACTCTAACACTGTTGTGTTTCTTTTAGATCTATCTTAAACTGTTAGGGTTCATTTTAATTATGTGCATTTCTGTCTCTTACACCTTCCCATTTTTAAACTGTGTATAATACCAAGACCAGGAGGACTGATGCATTTCCACTGCATCACTGTAAAGCAAACTGTCAGAGGTTTCATCAGCTGTGTTGATCTTACTTTACAGCTCTGAGACACTTGAACTGAATGAAGGATTAAACTGAAAAATAGAAGCTCTCTTCTTCTTTTCCTTCCCCCTCATATTTCAAATACAATAAATCAGACATAATATGAACTATCAGGCTGAAATTCACAGGATCTCTTCTTCAACTTGTCTACAATATTCGTACCAAATTTCATGTTGATAGACAGAAGTGTCTTTGAGATATTTCAGAAAGTGCAGTACAGAGCATCTCCATCAGATGACTACAGAGCTTTATAAAACCTCTCCAAAGTCACCAAATAATGAAGATAAATGTCTTTTATGACTCTGAAAAATGTCCCTAAATGTTAAAGTTGACTAAAAGAAGCTGTTGTTAATATTTAGATAAAGATTTACATATTTAGTTTCATTGAATCGTGTCTCTTTTGACTGATAATAAAGTTTCTCTGTTGTGTCGGTGTCCCTCCACCACAGAGAGTCCAACTACATTAACTTCCATATATGGTCAGGCAGGTAATTTTACCGGCTACAAACTCAGAGTGTTTCCACGGCGCTGACTTCCTATTGGATGAGCGTAGCTGTCAATCAAAGAGAGTTGATGCACCGAAAAGATGCGCTTCTCTGATTGGCTGATGAAGTCAATAGACCGTTAGATGCGTCACTTTAGGTCTTAGAAAGATGCTGATTGGTTTGTTTCGTTCCTCGGAGTTTCCTGATTTCAGAAATACTGAACATCATTGGTCAAATATTTTGTCAGCTCTTTTAAATTGTTCGTAATGTTGTTGTTTGGGAAGTTTAAGGAGCATCGTTAAAAGTAAACGAGGGAAATAATCTCCCTGTATTATTTTTATTTCTACTTCCGCTTCGATTAAAACGAGCTGGATTTAATCGGTGTTTTGTTCTTCTTTAAAATGAGCCCAAATTGTCTGAAAATGTCCGTTTTTCGACCTATACAAGCTTTTTAACTGCAGCGACACAGGTTAGCAAGATAATTTCTAACGTTTTACTGCCGTAAAGTGAGACGCTAATGTTTTATAGTCGTAAAGTCTCCATTAAAACTGTTAAATACGTCGAAAAAACGAACCTCTGAGCTTCCAAATGAGGTATACCGTGTGTGTATTAACGTTTGTGGACTATATTAAAATATATATAATATTTATCCATTCAGTTTTACATGTAAATCTTGGGTCGCATGCAACCTCCGCGCCATAAAAGGTTAAAAAACAGAAGAGAGGAAGAGCCAGGTGTGTCTTGATGCTGATGACGTCACTCTTTACGTCTACTTTTTCTGTTTTACCTGAGACTAATTGTACATCACTGGGTGAAGACATTTATCCTGTTCAACATGTTTCATCTTCATGGTGCTTGAATACAATTTTGTGGATTTTAGGTTTTAGGATGAATTCCATTGATAAAACATCCACAAACCTGTAGTGTTGACCACTTTATTAGGTACACCTGTACAATCTCCTGCAGTTCAGTCCAACAGCTCTGCCATAAATTCACCTTTACAAAGTTTCTAATGTTCAGTTTGTGTGGACTTTGTCAGAAATGTGTGGATTGAATTCTGTGTTTGTCACTGAGCTCATAGTTAAAGGTGGTGTTGTACTGGACTACATTATACTGAGAGGTGTTTCTATTGTTCTGTCCTCCCTGTTTACAAACATGAGGGGGTCAGAATATTAGGAACACCTCTGAATATAACACATTCATCTATCTATCTATCTATCTATCTATCTATCTATCTATCTATCTATCTATCTATCTATCTATCAAAATCTCAGCAACACATTTTTTGTGATTTCATTTCAACTGATCAGAACTTAGAGATTTGTCCAAACTTCTTCACTGTATATGTGTTTGCAGTGGTGAGACGTGACCAAACCTGTCGTTGAAAATTGTTAAATACACGTCATACTTCACTGTTTTTTCTACATCTTAAACAACAGAGAAAAGAAAGAACAAAAATCCCAGTGTCACACTTCTCATTGTATATTTGTCTAATACAAAATATTGTTTGCACTATCTTCACAGGTGCAGCTCCAGAGCCATCTGTCACAATACTTGAACAAACAAAGGACTGGGCGCTGCTGCAGTGTGTCATTCGAGGTGCTTTTCCAAAACCTGATGTCCAGTGGCAGGACAGTGATGGAAAGACTCTTCCTGCTGAAGAACCACAGGTCTCTGAAAGAGGAGGCAGCTACGACATTATCCTCCAAACTACTGTGACCAAGACCGACACCTATCGCTGTGTAGCCACACAGGAGGAAATCAGACATCAGGTTCATGCTCAGATCCATGTGTATATCAATGGTGAGTTTCTTCCTGGTTGTGTTTTAATCTTTAAATAATTTTAATTGTTCATGTGTTATTAGTTTTCAAAAATGTTTACACGTGTTCAGACAGAATATAAAATGACTCTGAATGAAGAGTCTGTGTAAGTTGAAAATGTTTCAGACTGAGTC
>NW_019181220.1:0-122 GCF_002260705.1 Seriola dumerili
CTGTGGAAGGAGAGACCCGTTGTGATCAAGTGTGCTATTGAGGATCCAGTCAAGACTGACGGAGCTCCAAACTGTACTGCAAGAGGAGATGAGCTTATTTGACAAACCCACTCATGGAACCT
>NW_019181221.1:0-130 GCF_002260705.1 Seriola dumerili
TTTTGTTATTGCTCAATGACCCAAAAGGTAAAACTCCTGAATTCCCGAGTGAAAACAAAGTGGGTGTCTATTATAGAAGCTAATATCAAAAATGTAAAAGACTAACTAAACCCCCACGACGGCACAAAAG
>NW_019181222.1:0-122 GCF_002260705.1 Seriola dumerili
AGTCAGCAGCGCCTCCAAGGAAATACCTCTGCACAGAGACACACCATACAAAAGGAGTAGATATATATAAAAAATAAAAATAAACTCCCCTTATAAAGGATTTATGGATGGTTTATAACTAG
>NW_019181223.1:0-102 GCF_002260705.1 Seriola dumerili
CCAGGAAGCTACAGTGTTCACCAAGAACACTCTTTTTTTTTTTTTTTTAATGCAGTGTTTCTTGTATGAGACAGTGCTGTAAACTGAGTGACTGTATCATCC
>NW_019181224.1:0-137 GCF_002260705.1 Seriola dumerili
AGGACAGAGAGATCATGATGAATATTATAATAACAAGTTTCCTTTAATGTTGTAGTTGATAAAAATGTGGTTTTCTTTGGAGGAGATGTTTCTGCCCCTTCACCATGTATCCATCATCAGGGCATCAAAACTGGTCA
>NW_019181225.1:0-141 GCF_002260705.1 Seriola dumerili
TCTTAAGTTATGCTACTTAGCTATAGCTACAACTACAGTCATTTTAGCTGCCAAGCTAATGCTAGCTACCTATGAATCCGGGTAGTTTGATTATAATATCAAATATTCTATAAAGCTACAATAACTCTCAGAGGCAGTGGA
>NW_019181226.1:0-109 GCF_002260705.1 Seriola dumerili
CCCTGGAAATAAATCATGTACTCATCCCGGCAGTAGCCCACGTGGCACTCAAAATTTCCTTGGAATTTTCTTAGCTTTAGTTAAACAAGCAAGATACTGTAAGGACTGT
>NW_019181227.1:0-169 GCF_002260705.1 Seriola dumerili
CATCAGGCCAAACACAGTTCATAAGGTCAGAGCAACAATAAATGTTTGACACTATTATTGGTCATATGAGGATCAAAGAACTGGAAACTCAGACAACCAGTAACACTGGTCTGGTCTTGTTAAAATATAATTTAGAAGATTGTGAAAACTTAGCAAACATTCATCATTT
>NW_019181228.1:0-122 GCF_002260705.1 Seriola dumerili
ATTCCTGTTGTTCACAATTTTAAATACTTAGGGGTCTTTATTTAACCTTCCCGTCACACCTTAACACAAAACAAGGATTATGTAGTCGTATACAATGTGCAGTTGATGGAGATTTAAAGAGA
>NW_019181229.1:0-132 GCF_002260705.1 Seriola dumerili
ATATGTTGTCTTTCATTCTGAATAGAAGTTGGCTAACTTACGAATGACATTTAAAATCAGTTATATATAAAGGTATTTAATTCGTATTGGATATTGTGATGTTTTCAGCAACACATTTTTATATTCAGGTTT
>NW_019181230.1:0-320 GCF_002260705.1 Seriola dumerili
CTGTGCAAAGGAAATAAAGGGTTTCCCCAACTGAGAATAGTGGAAACGGTCAGGCGATCGCCGGAACCTCTCACATCTTCGTGTAAAGTCACTTGGTTCTGTACCAGTTTCGTTTCCACTTTCTTTTTCCTTATCAATGGTCTCAGAGGTTGGTGCATTGCTCAGCTCATCATTTTGTTGAGCTCCAACAGATTCTCCATTCTCAGAATCCTCTTGATGCGTAGAGATTACATCATTGTCATTCTCAGCATCAGCTGGAGTTTTGTTTGTCATATCCGGTAAGATCGTATCCTCTCCAGCAGTAATTTGCTCATCCACAG
>NW_019181231.1:0-138 GCF_002260705.1 Seriola dumerili
TTGTCACTTAGAAATAAAGACAAATGTTTTTGTCTAGAGCCATACTTTTGCATCGATGCTGAACAATTGAAGGATCATAAAAGTCTTCTTTTGCCGTAGTTAGCATTAAAGCGCTCACTTTGTTGGCTCTAAAATCTG
>NW_019181232.1:0-101 GCF_002260705.1 Seriola dumerili
TAATAGTTACAGATTCAGCTCCTGCTTCTCCTACCACTAAAATTAAAATGTCGTCTAATTAGATTTTATATTGTGAGAGTAGCATGAATATAATTGTAACT
>NW_019181233.1:0-152 GCF_002260705.1 Seriola dumerili
GGTTATGTTATGTGTTACTTAAGTTGCTGAATTGTGATTCATGTACTGTATGCCTGTAAAGTAAATATTTCAACATTATTGATATTATTAACATTTTTTATTCGATTGAATTAGAATTTTATTTTATTGAAAAACTGCTCCCAAATACTGAA
>NW_019181234.1:0-153 GCF_002260705.1 Seriola dumerili
AATATTCTTCAGCTCATTGTTTTAGCTCTGATAAATCCACTAAAATAGGTTTGTAATTAACAATTATTTTTATTATTGATTAACCTGCCAGTTGTTTTCAGTTAATTGTTTTACCTACACAATGAAAACTGCTGATTATACTCTCCCAGAGCC
>NW_019181235.1:0-236 GCF_002260705.1 Seriola dumerili
TGTTTTGTCTTATTTTGTAAATCAGACCAACAGCGGCATTTACATCATGAAATCTTTGTGAATGTCCTGTTATATTGATTTTGGTTTTCAGTGGGAAACAAGTAGTGCCTAGAGCCAAGAGACAGGAAGTCAGAGAGAACTGAGAGATGAACTAACACAACTGGTTTTGGTCTTTCCATAGGATTTGTTGACAAAAAGAGAAATATAGAATATAGTCAGCCGTATTCTTTAAAAAC
>NW_019181236.1:0-105 GCF_002260705.1 Seriola dumerili
GTCATAGTATAGTAAGATATAGAAGGTCCTAAAAATGTCATAGTATTATAGGTCATAAAAAGTCATTATAAGTCACAGTATAGTAAGGCATAAAAAGTCATAAAA
>NW_019181237.1:0-572 GCF_002260705.1 Seriola dumerili
CAAGAGAGCCCGCCACGTTTGGGATGTCGACAGGTATTAACTGATGTTACCTGATGATAACAGAGACTCTCTGATGCAGTGCAGTTGGTTGCAAAACAACTTACCTTTCCACCAGCAAGACTGTCTTGGACCAGCTGGATTTGGCTTCAGACTGATCCTGACTTGAAATTGAGTATACTGAGATAATTTAGCCTAGGTCACAGATGTTTGTCATTGAACACACTACAGATGAGCTGGTTTTAATATTTGTCCCCTTCTTTCTCTCTTTCCCTTTTCTTTCCCTCGGTAACAGTCCCACTCGCTTGGTCAGACAGCTGAGGGAAAACCACAGCGAGGAGTGGCTTAAGCGCCTCTGCCGATACCTTGGGGCACGCTCGGACTTTGCTGCCCGGCCAAGCCTGCTCCCTGTCAAGCTGCATGAACCACCTGAGCCAGTAGATATTCCTTCACACAGGTGGACGCTGGCTGTTTATGGACGAGACATTCTCAGCAGGCTGGACCACATCAAAGCCGGNCATCAAAGCCGGCGTAACTCCACCTTCGGCAGTATCCTAAAAATGGACTCTACAAAG
>NW_019181238.1:0-128 GCF_002260705.1 Seriola dumerili
GCACTTGTTCCCTGCTGGGATTATGATAACAGTACAAATAGAGCAGGCAAAAATGAATCATCAGTAAACAGGAGTAAAGGCAGAAATCAAGACATAGTGGAAAATACTGAGTGAAATGAGCAGGTAGG
>NW_019181239.1:0-176 GCF_002260705.1 Seriola dumerili
TTTATTGTATATATTGCAAAAATATTCCTTTCTATTGTTAAAAGTTAAACGTTCTGCAAAAAATAAAATAAAATAAAATGAAATAAAAATGAAAATTCCTTTTTTCGACCAAATCATCCAAATAAATGTTAAATTAACAAATTTTATCTTGTGAAATTCATAAATCTCATAAATTT
>NW_019181240.1:0-113 GCF_002260705.1 Seriola dumerili
TTTTATTACAAATTTGCATTTTGTTTTTACAGATTTGAAGATTTCTTTTTTTTTTTTTTTTTACATTTCTGGAATTTTTTCAAATGTTTTTATAAATTTGTGATTTTTACAAA
>NW_019181241.1:0-834 GCF_002260705.1 Seriola dumerili
AGGAACCAACCGTGCCAACCGCAAATAGGTTGAAAAACCCTTTCCATGAAATCTACTGTGTGGACTGAGAGGAATACAATAGTGGAAATAAAAATTAATAGATGAAGAACCTCAAACCAAAATGTAACATCAAACAACACACTCCACACATAATCAAACCAGAGTCAGAGAGCAAGCGATTNTCAAACCAGAGTCAGAGAGCAAGCGATTTAAAGCAGTATTTAAACCATGTCTCATTGTATGGAGCCGTCCAACGTTGCAGCGCTAAATATAAAGGTTAAAGAATGACATTAACTTCAACGAAAAATTTGTACATTATAGTAGGCAAACTTCTAGAGGGTTGTCAGTGTAAGGAGTTTTGATTGTCAGTACTAAAAATATTTACTCTGTTGCACAATAAAAACAAGTTATCTGTCCGTTTTAACACAATGCAACTAAGTAAAACAAGACTAATATGCAAGTGAAATGTGACAGCAGGGTCTGAGAATATAGGCAGAATAATATCTTTTTGAAGTTCTGAATATGAATGCAGACCCATCTTATCCAGTGATGTAAAGTGAGATGCTGTCCATGGTGCTGAAAATGTAGATATGGCGCAAAACACTTTCCAATGAATTTAACTAAACACAGAAAGAAATAACGGTACAGAGAGGAAGCTACATTATATAACTAACCTCTAGAGGAGACTCTGGTTCATCCAGGATGCTCTTTTCATTCTGTATCCGCTGCATCGTCCCTGTAGAGCTGGGGTCCATTATCAGCACGTTCTGGCTACCAGCTCTGCCGAACTTACAATCACTCTTTCTGGAGTCAGTCGTCCTGCACACCTCGTAA
>NW_019181242.1:0-117 GCF_002260705.1 Seriola dumerili
TGATACCCTGCACATGTGGACATGCCCTGCAGTCATAGCGAGGCTGCTGCTGCTACTGGTAGGTGGAAAGGTTCTGGGGGCTTTTACAATGGAGTCGCACCAAGCGGCATAGTGAGG
>NW_019181243.1:0-96995 GCF_002260705.1 Seriola dumerili
AAACCAAATGTTAGGTCTCTCTTCAGGTCGTGTAAAAAACACAAATCAAGAGTTGGAAGATTACTTTCATGCACTTCTTCCACGGACATTCTACAGGTGGGTTAAAACACATTTCTCATATCACGAAGTATTTTTGAAGGGACCATTGTGACCTGTCTTTGGTTCTTGAACCACAAGAGCAGCCCCCATGTTTTATCTGAGGAGCTTGCTGTTCAGTTTTTCAGATGCAGAGTTTTAACCAGTCGAGCACTTTTTTATATTTTTCTATAAAATTAAGACGTCAGCTGTTTGGATCAGACTTTGTCAGTTGAAGCGGTTCCTTCAACTGGCTGCTGCTCGAAGTTGTCCTTAAATCCCTGTATTGTATATAGTGTATGAAACAGTGTGTGTGTGTTGTGTGTGTGTGTGTGTGTGGTGTTGTGTGTGTGTGGTGTGTGTGTGTGTTGTGTTTGTATTATTGTTAACAAAATGTTTGAGTTTTTATGAATTCCATTGTTGACAACATCGTTAGTTTTTTTGTTGATGAAATTGTTTCTGACCTGATTACGTTTGTTGGTTCACACTCGGCACTTAGTCCATTTTGGGGAAAATTCATTGGCTTTTTTTAATGTTTTCATATTTTGTTTTCACCTTTGTGTGTTTTTATGGCCTTGGAATCATGTTTTGTTATTTGTTTTTTTAAACTTTGCTAACAAAATTCAAACTACATTAGAAAAATAGTGATATAACTGCTAGATTTTTCATTTGATGTTTTATAAATTAGTTTGTTTTCTTACTGTGTATTCTGTCAAAAAACAGTTTCACAAGTAGCGTCACTGTGACCCTGGCAGCCAGGCTGTCTGTTGAATATACAGTGGTGAGAAGATCACTGTCAGATGTGAGATCCAGGAGGTGGAGGCACTGGGTTGGACGTATGAATGGAGAGGAACAAACCAGGCTCAAACAACAATCCTCCATCACACAGTGAATACACTATCAGCAGAGCTGCTCTGTCTCACAGTGGAGACTACAGCTGTAGAGGTAGAAGAGACTATTCCTTAACAGAGTGGAGTTGGGTCATGAGATTGACAGTATCACGTGAGTTGGACCGTCTTTCTTAATGTTTTCATTGATATGAATAGGACAGCTGTGAACATTCATCTGTCCATCAGTGACCCAGTCCTCTCCAGGTAGATCAGTAATAAACTGAATTTCTTCAGTGTAACAACAGAATTATGAAAAAAGAGACACGATGCAGTTTTCTGTAACTTCAGAAATATTGATGTTCAAGGAGAAAAGTGCAGAGAAGATAAAAGAGTTTAAGAAGAACTGTGAACCAAAACATTTGTCTTTCAGTAAGGGAATTATAAATATAAATTAGAGGGAATCTGTTATGCAGTTTTGGATTCACACCGTTAATAATTTTTTAAATTGTGGTAAAAGCTAAATTACAAAGTGGATGTTCAGTTTAATTGTTTGAATAAATTCTCTGATAAATGTTATTTACAATATTTCAAGTCCTTCACTTTTAAAGTATGTAATGTAATGTAATAAAACAAAATAAATTTCTTGAAGCAAATCACATTTAATTATTTACTTATTTTCTATCTTGCTCTAAACTCAACAGGAAGTAAAGCCACAGCCACTCTGACAGCAGACAGGACAGTTCTACCAGCAGGGGGCAGAGTGGCACTGACCTGCTCTGTGGATCAGTCTCACAGCTGGAAATACGACTGGTTCAGACGAACCTCTGTCTCTTCTAAAGCTGAGACTGTACGAGACACAGACCAACCACACACAGTCATAACACAAGGAGGCGTCTACACGTGCAGAGGAAGGAGAGGACAACCAGAGTTCTCAACACCAGAAAGCAGTAAAGTCACCATTAAGGAAACTGGTGAGTTTAGTCATTTGTTCTGGAATAAAACAACATTTAAGCTCTAAATCTCTTCCTCTGTTTATCAGCAGTGTAAGAAAGAGATGTTTTGATACCAACAGCAAATAGAAGCAAAACAATGATTATATGTCAGTAGCTCCTAAAGCTCTGATGAAGGAGAAAACACAACGTTCATCCCTCTTCATGTTGTGCACAGAGTCAAGACAAGACTGGAAGGTGCTTCTTGTCTCAGTCATTTCTATCATCTAGAAGAGTTTGTCTGCTTGTTCCAGTATTTGTAAACTTGTTGTCATCCTTCAGTCCACCACGTTTTACACAAGAAGCTTTTTAGTGTCAGTTTAGATTTGAAATTGTGGAGATTTTAGATTTTTATTAAATAGATCTCAAACAGTGAGAGTGGCTGTTTTCAGGTGAGTGTATTTGCTTCTTTCTCTGCATTGTTTTATTTCTACATGTCAGACTGTAGTTTTGTTCTGTAAACGTGTTGTGAAGGACAGAGGCAAGATTTTTATTTTACATTAAAACCATCATCAGGAGCAGATGGGGGGTTAACTCATGAACAAAATAGAATATAAATAAAAACAAAGTAAATACTGAAACATCCTCCTATGAAACCTACTTGATTTAAAAGCTTCTAAGAAACAGAAGTTGTTTACATGACGTTGAGATCTTTGGGTTGATGTTCAGTTTCACAAACAGTTTAGGCCTGAGAAGATTTATTTATTTATCATCTGTTGTTCCCTAACACCTCCACCTGCTCCTTATTTGAGACATAACCAAAAGGTAAAAAATGCAAATATACTTATTCTACTCTTTTATGTTCTAAATACAAAGTCAACACGATTCACTTTTATTGATCTTTAACTGAATCTCTTCCCATATCGTCACTGATCTGCTGGAACAGTAACCTGAGATTCAAGACTCAGTTAGAGAGAATATCAGACTGTTGTTCTAAATAACTGGAGACAAACAGCCTGTTGTGTCTGCTCTGTGTCAGTGTCTGTGGAAAGTCTTCCAGTCTGTTGGAGAACTGCTGTCCTCCTCTGTACGCTGAGTTTCAGCTGCTCCTCTCAGACTGTGTCTGACAGTCACATTAAAAACATGAGCACAAAGTCCCTGTGGGAAAGAGCTGCTCCTGATGCACAGTTGTTACTTCTCTTCCTCATTATTTTCTTGCTTTAAGTCGTTTTCTTTGGAGACACTGTTTGATGTTTTCATGTGTTTGTAACTTAAAGTGATGCTGTTGTTCATCACTGTTGAGTTGTTTGTATTGTTTATTTAACCTTAATACAGATGATTCTTATTAGAAACAGCAGCAATAATTATGACATTTGAATCCTCACTGTGTATTTCTGTCAACAGTTCCCAGTAGGGTCACTGTGCCCCTGCAGCCCAGCTGGTCTGTGATATACAGAGGAGAGAAGATCACTGTCAGATGTGAGATCCAGGGAGGTGGAGACACTGGGTGGACGTATGAATGGAGAACAACCAGCTCAAACAATCCTCCATCACACAGTGAATACACTATCAGCAGAGTTACTGAGTCTCACAGTGGAGGCTACTGGTGTAGAGGTATAAGTGACTATTACTTAACAGAGTGGAGTCGGGTCATGACATTGACAGTATCACGTGAGTTGAACGTCTTTCATTTATACAAATATTTTGTTTCCTATTTTTAGAATCTCTTTCATCTAAATAAAACAACAAAAACATTTCAGACATCATTGTAGCTCTGTTCAGCCACTCAGTGAAAAATGTTTTTTACTTTAGTAACAAAGGAATGAAAATGAGCTTTTTACTGTGACATCAGAGTAACTTCTTAAGCACTATACAGTTCTGATACATGAAGAATAAAATGACCTGTGGTTGTTTAATGAGTCCACAGTTTCCACTGACATCCCCTCAAAAATGAAAGTGTTTTTTGTGGCTGTACACATGTAGTTTTCTTTGTAGCAGAAGTGAGTTATGATGCAGTTGATTCAGTTGTTTTGGCTGAGATGTTGATTTATTCATTTATTTATTTCCATCATTAATCCCTAGAGGTGTCAGGTTGTCAGGTTGCATGTGAGTTGGGTGAAATCAGTTTCAGTGAATCCACCTGTAATAACTGTCAGTGTTATAAGTCTGCTCAGAGTTTATGAAACAAGGTAACAGGACAAAATCCTATTTTAACCATTGACTTGTTTTGTTTTTCACTGTGAACTAAACAGCCAATAAACCCCAGGCCTCACTGACAGCAGGCAGCAGAGTCCTACCAGCAGGGGGCAGAGTGACTCTGACCTGCTCTGTGAACCCATCACCTGGTTGGAAATACTACTGGTACAGAGAGAATAAACTCTCTGAACCTCTGAACAGACATGATGCTGTTTCCCAGACAACTGGAACAACCAGTGTCTCACAGGAAGGACTCTACTGGTGCAGAGGAGGAAGAGGAGACCCAGTTTACTACACACACTTCAGTCAGGCTGTTAGGATTGACACCATTGGTGAGTTTGGAAATAAACGCACAATGTAGAAGAAGAAGTCTATTGTGTATTCATGATGCATCATTAAGATTGAGATAAAAAAAAAATCTAATGTTAATTGAAACTTTTTATATTTTTATGTTCTTATTGTAAATCCTTGAACATGAACAGTCTCAAACACGGCTGTTGTGACTCTGCAACCAAACTGGACTGAGATATACAGAGGAGAGACGATCACTGTCAGCTGTGAGATCCAGGGAGGAGGAGACACTGAGTGGACGTATGAATGGGAAACTAACATCTCACTCAAACCTTCAAATCAACATGAATACAGGATTAGTTCTGCTTCATCATCCCACAGTGGAGACTACAGGTGTAGGGGCAGGATGAAAAGTGCACAACATAATACAACAGAGTGGAGTGATTCAGTCAAATTGACAGTGTATGACAGTAAGTCTGATCATATTTCATGTAAACTGAAAATCTAAACACCTCATGTGTTTAGGGATAATGTCATAACATGATTTCATTCTGAGAAAATAACTTTCCAACAGATAAACCCCGGCCTGTCCTCACTGGGTCTCCATCATGGCTGAGTCCTGGAGCCTCAGTAACTCTGAAGTGTGAGGTTGAACATCCATCTGCAGGATGGAGGTTCTACTGGTACAAGGCTGTTCCTGATGGATCACAGCGCTCCTACAGCTATGAGCTGCTCCCTGGAAGCAGCATTGGGACTGAACAGGATTCCTACATCGTCCATGGTCAGACACACACAGCAGGATATGTGTGTAAGGCTGGAAGAGGAGACCCAGTGATTTACACTGAGACTAGTAGAACAAAGTTTGTCTGGTCTGGAGGTGAGTTTGTTGTTTCAATGTTCAGTCATTACCTGAATTCATCCATGTTTTTGTCTGAGCAACATTTCCTAAAAACAAATATTCATGTTGGTAAAGAAATGTATTTTTACATTCATGGTCCCCAGTGGAAGAAATGTACTGATTGTGGAACTGGGTTGAATATCCTTCTCTCCTTGTTTCCTTCTGTCCTTCCCTTATCCTTCTTCAGTTAATCTGAAAGCATCAAAGCCACAAACAAACACAGAGATACAAGGTTTCCACCTCTCATTGAAGTGCAGCTCCACTTTCCTCAATGTGTTCTTTTATTTTGGATACTTGAGCTCATCTTAATGTTTATTCTCCATTGCTTTTACTCCCCCAGCAGACAGGACAAGTGCAGCTGGAGAGTTGAGTCAGTGGTCAGGCAGGTGCACAGACAGATTAATAAATGAATAACAACAAAAGACTTCAGCAGGTAACAAGTGTAGAAAAACATCCATGGAAACACCTGGAACCGCTCAGCAGCATCATTCATTTCTCTGCTGTCTGTCCATGTGCTGTTTGTTCCAAACTCTGCATCTTGTTTCAGTGTTGGTGCTGCTGATGTTTCTAACACTCACCAAACAAAAGATGAACAAAGGAATATTTACACTGAGCTGTTTTTAATGTTCATATCTCTGTTGCTGCTTTGACCCTTTTCTGTGTTTGTTCTTCAGATGTTCGTCCATCAGCGTCTCTCACAGTGAGTCCTGACAGAGCGCAGCACTTCAACTCTGACTCTGTCTCACTGAGCTGTGAGGGAAACTCTACTGAGTGGAGAGTGAGGAGGTTTGATGAGAGTAACTACCTGTCACACTGCTCTGACTGGGGGAGAATGACCGGATCCACATGTAACATTTACAGTTATGGGCCCAGTAATGCAGTGTACTGGTGTGAGTCTGGATCAGGAGAGTTCAGCAACACAGTCAACATCACTGTACAGAGTACGCTTCACTGCATTTTCTCTCTATTTCACTTTTTCTGGAATTTGAATTATTGTCAAAGTCTCATGTGAGTTAATTGATCACGTCTTAGAATTGAGTTGTTACATATATAGTTCCTTGGAGAGTTCGGTCCGTTACATGGTTTTAATCATTAATTATATGTTACCAAACAAAGACACTCATTTCCTCCATGTCCTGTACACTTCACATAAATATGTTGTTACTGAATGAAAATGAAATGTCAATGTTCAGTCAGTCTTCTTCATTATTTAGCAGCACCATGATGTTGGTGGCAGGTCTCACTTCACTCACTTCATCTCTTCACAAAACAAATCACGTCCAAATTCTGGCCACAGTAAATATCTTCCTCCTTGCAAAGTACTAAGTGAAATTTCTTTCCTGTAACAAGCCACTGAAAACATTCGATAGTTTAGTTTAGTTTTTTCCTTCAGACTATCATATAAAAAATAATAAATGGTGTTAATTTAAATAATATTGATGAGCACATATTAATTACGTCTCCATTCTCTCTTGAGCTAATGAACCACAACTTGGCTTCTCATCTGTGGCTGCAACTAAACATCACATCAACATCATCATAGTCACATCTTTCCTCTCATCCTGTCACATGTTGCCTCTCATCATGATGAGGCTTTGGTTTAGTGTCGGTCTTGTATGTTGACAGCTGATCTGAAGGAAACAACTACAGTAGAATTTACAGGACAATGTAAAAAGCTGTTGTTTATTTGGCAACAGGTTCTGTAAAACACACACAGCAGGTTGTAAGTAAACAAGATCAAATGTCAGGTCTTATGATCATCCTGTAAAATAAATCAGCAGTGAATAAGAATAAAAGCATATAATTAATCCATTCTCATCATGTCTGTCAGCTGGTTCTAAAGCTCGGCACCAGCTGATCTCTGACTGAAACTTCATATTCTGACTGTTACAGATTATTATACTCATGGTATTATCCTGCTGAGCCCCGTCCGTCCTGTGACTGAGGGAGAGTCTGTCACTCTTGGCTGTAAACTGAAGACAGAACATCTTTCCAGTGTGTTTTTCTATCAGAATGACAAACTCATCCAAAATGGTTCCAGAGTGGAGCTGAATATCTCTGCAGTGTCACAGTCAGATGAAGGTTTCTACAAGTGTCAGTCCTCAGGACGAGTGTCAGCACAGAGTTGGATGTCAGTTAAAGGTGAGTAGGATTAAAATATTTGATTCTTTTTCTATTTTGTGAAGTGTGTTGCTCTGACAAAGGAACACTGTCAACATATAGTATATTCATGTGTATGTGCTGCAGATGTAGATGCAGGTTTTCATATTGATTTAGAGTTTTATCCTGAAGACTTGAAGTCACCTGTTTTATTTTTTTTAGGATTTTATCATTTCTGTAAAGTAACGTCCACCATTAATACATTTCCTGATACTTTTATTAACTCAATTAATATTCAGCAGTTACAATAGCTGTGCCAAGACCTGAAAGCTCTTCATTTCCTGTGTCGCTGATCGTTGGGCCAGTTTGTGGAATAGTATTGATCGTTCTCCTGCTGCTGTTGTTTCACTACAGAAATTCAACAGGTGAGATCTTTTCCTTCTGATATTTGATTACAATCTAATTAGTCAAGAGACAATCGTGATCTGATGTAATTACATGTACTGTTGCAACAATAGAACAATTTGCAATACAAACCCATGTAACAGCATGTAACCTGCTGCTGTGTGGCTGCAGAAAGTCAACAGGTGAGACACTGATTATTAAAAAATCACTAATCAGTTCAGTTTTTAATACAAATCCTACTCTGCTTCTTACAGATCCATGTTGTAACAGGTTCGTACAACACGCTCTCCTCTCTCATCTCCAATAAGTTTTTGCTATTAGATTTTCCTGCTAATTACTGCTGATATATGTTTATTAACCTCCATGTTTCAGACTCACTCAGACTCAAAGAGAGAATCAGGGCTCTGCTACGGGACAAACAGTCAACCATGATCAACAGCAAATATATTCCTCTCTTCTCCACGGTCAGTTTTTCATGTTGCTTCTTACGCTTTCACAACTATTTCTAACTCACTTTCTAATCAAGAGAGACCAGGAAATATTTTTGATCCATTTGCATCCAGTTCTCCAGGACTGTAGTCGTTCCCTCTGCTGCTGGAATTAAACCAAACCATCACAGACATGAGGTGACTGGTGTGGCTTTGTTTTGGTTCTCACTGTCCTGTAGGTGACGCCTGTGTCTATGAATCAATCAGAGGCTCTGAAAACACTGGAAAAGGTTCAGTATAAACTTTTACTAATGTCCAGCTGTTGGAAGCTACAGTATATCATTAAACAGGAAGTGAGCGATTAATATTAAAGTCAGTAAAAACATAATGTTTTCAGGTCAACCGGACACTAATGTCAGTGATGTCACATCTCCTATTGAAATTGAGAGAAAAATGACGTTCTGTCATATGATCATCTCAACAGGTGGATGTGATGGTGCAGAGGAGAGCTCTGACTATATTAATGTGAATCCAGATTCAGCCACAGGTACAAACGTTATTCAGAGTCCAGTTTTCATCTTTGATTGTATAATTTGAAATTATTTTCCAGTTTCCACATAGAAAGTGTCATATTTTTCTAAATGCATCACGTGTGTTTTAAATGATATATTATATAATGTCAGATGTGATGTTTCTATTTTTTCCAGCTGTTTATTGTGATTTTGTTCCAGGTCCATAAAAGATGAACACGATCAACATATCAACGACAACATGAAAGAAAACACACTCATGTTCTGGCAGTGAAGGACTTTGTGCAGCTGAGCAGCAGATTATATGAAGAAAAACCAGGATATTAATCTTACAGTGCCTTTTGCTTATGTATATCAATGAATACCCTATTTTTTAAAAACAACTATATATCCTTTAACTTGAATTGGTTTTGAATATTTTCATGGTGTCTTTATATATGTCAGTCACTCCGCCTCATCATGACATTAATGATAGTTGTTTGTCGCTTGTTACTGTTTCCCAGTTCAGTGTTTTGCAGCATAGCTTGTGTTTATGGTAATCTCATTATTAAACATTTTATACATACAGCTTATATTATATTGGTTGTATTTTCTTGTTGAGTATGTTCATCGTATGGTGCTGACTTTAACATCAGTTTTCAGTTCATTAAGAGTTATGTAAAAACACTTGCTCATAATCTTACAGATAATTTATAAAGTGGCGGATAATTCTTGTCAATATGAAAAATAATTTACTCAAGAGTCTCATGTGTCCTCACCTGATGAAAAGCTACTGTACGTCCCTGTGTCCTGCTCATCGTCATGTCGGTGTAAAAAGAGCAGCGTGCAGAGACATCCAGTCACTGCAAGATCATGTTGAGAAAGCCAGTGTTTTACAGCATAAATGTACTTACTGTACATGTCAGGGATTAATGAGGATTTATTTGGACAAGGTGGAGATGAAGATGAACAAACTGAGCAACTTCATATGATTATTTTACTGTGTAAAACATGTGGTGGACTGAAGGATGACAACAAGTTTACAAATACTGGAACAAGCAGACAAACTCTTCTAGATGATAGAAATGACTGAGACAAGAAGCACCTTCCAGTCTTGTCTTGACTCTGTGCACAACATGAAGAGGGATGAACGTTGTGTTTTCTCCTTCATCAGAGCTTTAGGAGCTACTGACATATAATCATTGTTTTGCTTCTATTTGCTGTTGGTATCAAAACATCTCTTTCTTACACTGCTGATAAACAGAGGAAGAGATTTAGAGCTTAAATGTTGTTTTATTCCAGAACAAATGACTAAACTCACCAGTTTCCTTAATGGTGACTTTACTGCTTTCTTGTGTTGAGAACTCTGGTTGTCCTCTCCTTCCTCTGCACGTGTAGACGCCTCCTTGTGTTATGACTGTGTGTGGTTGGTCTGTGTCTCCTACAGTCTCAGCTTTAGAAGAGACAGAGGTTCGTCTGAACCAGTCGTATTTCCAGCTGTGAGACTGATCCACAGAGCAGGTCAGTGCCACTCTGCCCCCTGCTGGTAGAACTGTCCTGTCTGCTGTCAGAGTGGCTGTGGCTTTACTTCCTGTTGAGTTTAGAGCAAGATAGAAAATAAGTAAATAACTAAATGTGATTTGCTTCAAGAAATTTATTTCATTTTATTACATTACATTATATACTTTAAAAGTGAAGGACTTGAAATATTAATACGTTTTAACAGAATTTATTAAACTGAACATTCACTCGGTCATTTAGCTTTTACCACCAAATACAAAATTAGTAACTGACTGTGTTACTACAAACCTGCTTAACAGATTCCTTCAGGTTTATAATTCACTTACTGAAAGACATGTAGAGGTACACAAAAAGTTATTCTTCAATTCATTTGTCTTCTCTATACTTTTAAAGTTATGCACTTTTCTCTTTGAACATCGATATTTCTAATGTTACAGAAAACTGCATTTCTACACTGAAAAGTTTATTCCTGATCTACCTGGAGAGGACTGGGTCATTGATGGACAGAGAAATATTCACAACTGTCCTATTTAGATCAATGAAAACATTTAGAAACATGACATTTTCAGAATGAATGAAAGACGGTCCAACTCACGTGATACTGTCAATGTCAAGACGTCACTCCACTCTGTTAAGTAATAGTCACTTCTACCTCTACAGCTGTAGTCTCCACTGTGAGACACAGTAACTCTGCTGATAGTGTATTCACTGTGTGATGGAGGATTGTTTGAGCTGGGTGTTCTCCATTCATACGTCCACCCAGTGTCTCCACCTCCATCGATCTCACATCTGACAGTGATCTTCTCTCCACTGTATATCACAGACCAGCTGGGCTGCAGGGTCACAGTGACCCTACTGGGAACTGTTGACAGAAATACACAGTGAGAAAACAACTAAAAGTATAAAATCAAGAGACAAAATTTGATACTTTTAAGCACAAATTCAGATGGAAATGATAATCATTAATGTCCAGTTCAGTTGATTTTTTAAACAATAAATATACAAAATGGCAAAAGCCA
Organism: Seriola dumerili; assembly: GCF_002260705.1. Lineage (NCBI taxonomy): Eukaryota > Metazoa > Chordata > Actinopteri > Carangiformes > Carangidae > Seriola > Seriola dumerili. The sequence goes on from NW_019181243.1 coordinate 11,202, forward strand.
TAACAACAACAGCAGTGAAATCGGTAATAAAAAATAAAATAGTATGAAAAATATTCAGTGAATTATTTAAAAAAATTCTGAAAAGTGAGAAAATTGATAAGCAGCTTCATCACAGGCCGTTGTTAAAGGGATAAATGTACCTCACTAATATGTAATAAGCTATCACACAATTTTCTGAGGAACAAAGAATCAACAGCAAATTTAATGAGGCGTCTTTTCTCATGCTGGGAAATGACAAAAGAATCAAATAGGAAGAAGAGAACAAAGCAGCACATCTGCCGTCACTGACTCAAAAAACATCCAAATTTGAAATTGCAACTTGCAACTGAGTGATGTTCAATGTCAAGTCTACTAATACTGCATGAAGAAGTCACATGTTTTATCCAATTCCAGATGTTTATAAATATTAATAAATAAATATGAGCAGCATTAAGAAAGGACCCTCAACTCCTCTATTGTGTTTGTAAACAAATTAAAGTGTCCAACAACTATTATATTCCTGCCCTGATGAAGTTTTTACTAATTGTTTTATAACTTTATTTTACATACAAGAGGTACTGGGCCTCAGTCATTCATTCATCAGGGCTGTAACTGATCTCCTCCACACTTCATGTATTGTTTTATGATTTAAAGAATCCATGTTGTTTTACATGTTGTTTTTCACCGTCCAGTGTTTGTTGTGGCCCGTCGCTCGAAAACATGTTGAATGCGTGAAAGACATTTGCAGTGTCACGTGTAGCCTGCTGCTATAGTAACCACAGAAATAAAATGCATGACGCCGTTGTGTTGTACATATTGCTTCACAACTAGAGTCTGAGAAGAAGTAAGCCAAGCCACTGCTTATCAATGCCAGAAATAGACTCAGCTTCACAGCTTCCTTTAACACCTCCACCTCCTTTACATGCTTTGTTGAATGGCTCATCAGATCACATCGTCCAAAAACCAGGGAACAACATTCAGACAATGTTTTTTTTTTTGCCTGAAAGCTCATTTATTGTACCGCCCCTCACTGGGGCCCTCTCTTCTTGGAGGTCACCCTTCCTGAATGCTTGTTTAATCCTGAAATCTATGAGACCTATGGACCTATAGTTTTTCAAGGATATTCTAACCCTCTAGCAGCATTCCCTCTGCTGCAGGTTTAACTTAATCAAACCAATAGTTAAAATGTTTATCCTCTTCCATCGAATCGAAAAGTCCAGTCCAACAAGCTGATGACACATGGTGGATTTTCTGCTGAACATCTCGAGTGCAGCTTCCCTTGTCAGATACATTTGGTGAAAAACCGAGAGATGGACAACAACACATATCTGTATTTATATGTGATGAACCGTTTTTAAAAGAACTAAAATTCTTGTATGTAAATGAAGGTGTAAATGAAGCTGGACTCTTGGTCATTTCCTGTTTCAATTTTGAAATAACTTACCTGTGTTGTTGTTTGTTGTTTTACCCTCCAGTTTTCTGTGTCACCTGCGTCTCATCAGCCAACCCCATCCTGTGTGCGGCCTACGGCTCTCAGGTAAAGGCTTTGTTTTTTGAAATGCATTTCAGGCAAATGATTGTTACAAGCTTTGTACTTTATCGTGGAAGGAAAATTAAAAGCTCAGTCTTTCACTGTGTGATATGCAGTTAGAATAAATAAACAGCTTAACCCAGCTTTGACTACTCTTACTACACCGACACTGTGCTGTGGTCAATTGATGTAATTATATAATGCATGATGTTTGAATTGTTTAACCATGAAATATCATTGTAGATTCTGTTGTAAGACACTGATAGTATCAATTACGTGATGTGTTATTGCAAAGCAGTTGGCTGTAGTTTTCCAAAAGCAATCTCTTCAGCATTCATGTTCTTTGTCCCACCCCATGAATGTGTGTTTTTTTTCTCACGTGTCACAGCTGAGTTTGATAAACCAGAAGAGGAAATAAACATTTGTCTCCACAAAGATGGCTGCTGGTTGCCTACAGCGCTCAAGCTGCTTCCTTACATACAGTGCTTTGCTGTTGCTTTGGGTCTCCCTCCAAGGTATGTACCGTCTACCTCTGCTCAGGAAGACTGTGCAGTGTTGTTGTTTTTTTTGGCTGATGACTTGACTCTTATATGAGCTTAGAATCACACAGCTGAAGTAAGTTGGGTCAAGCTCGCAATATTTCCAGGATGTTTGCATGTCATCAGGATTTTGTGTTTACACAGTTACATAAAAATTCCATTTTTATTGTATTTTCAAATTGGTGTTCTTATGCCTTATGTAAAGCATCGCCTCTGTGCTTAGCCTGCCTTGCTACGCCTGACTGTAGTTTCTGTAAATAGCACTGATGAGTGACCCAACAGTTATGATACGATTGAAGAGAAGGCAACACTGTCCTATATGTCTTTGAGTGTTTGAATGCTCCTTCACCTGTGACCATTCCCAACAGTAATGTCTTTGTGCTGCTGAGGGGAACGTTTGCTACCAGGCCACAAGGAAACAATAAGATTCATCAAAATAGCTCAATAATAACTATATAACGTTAAAGGATATAGATCATGAGAGACTAATTTTGAAGCTTTTCTCTTTTCTCTCTGTAAACAGTGGTCACCATCAGCCATAAAACCAGGAAACAATAATGGTGATAAGTTCATACTCACTCTATTGTATCATTATGTGTTTCAGATGTGGAGGTTTCCAACTGTCCACGCGTCATCCATAAACAAGTTGGAGACACTGTGGAGCTTCCATCATGCTTACCAACTGAAGGGGTCACAACAGCAACTTGGAAATATGGAGATAAAACAGTTGTAGACATGGAACAAAGCTTAAATACTCAGTCCACAGGTAGAATATATCTAAACAAAATAACCTTTAGTTTAACAGTGAGAAGACTGACTGCTCAAGATTCTGGTAATTACAGTTTTCTCTCAGAGGCGAAGGGCAGGCAAAGAGACACAGTCATGATCACTCTGTACGTTCATGGTAAGAATCCTCCAGTAAATGTTGTGACACTGTCCTTATTAAGGTCTTAGACCATCAAGCATGACTTCAAGGAATACAAGACATTTCCCAAAGGTTTTGTAGCTTTGTTACTCCACGAGTATCATATATACATATTTAAAGGTACAGTATGAAGCCAAATCACCTGTCACACTCTCTCTCTTCCTATTGCCTCCTTAGAGCCCATAACTACACCTGTCCTGACTGCCAACACCACCTCACATGCCTTCAATGGATCCTGCACAGTTTTCCTGCGGTGCATTTCTGACGGCAAGGTCAACTACAACTGGACCATGAGGGCCCGGACCCACCGTGGCTCCAGTACACAGCATTACACCATCAGGCCGCAGGACGGAGAGACCACATTCACCTGCACGATTTGGAATGTAGTCAGTGAGCGATCTGCTTCCACAACAGTGACGTGTAGCAACGACACGTCCGACCAACAAAAACCAGGTAATGTTGCAGAGAAAAGAAAATATTCATTGCTCTATGTGTATGCGTATCTCTTGGGGCAGGGCAGTCTGGATGTCACGTGTATTTAGTTATTAGTGTCATGTTCTCTGTGTGTATTAGATTGCTAAATAAAATAACTCTTGTACATACGATGAATGCATTTTTATAATCATGAAAGTCTGACATCATGGAATTAAACGTGGAATTTAATTTTTTAGAGCGTATGAAATGAAATTGAAGATGCTTGAAAATAAACCTCATAAAGTGTCTTCTGTGAATTTACTTTTACTAGCCATCATAAAATAAGGACATCTGTACAAATTTAAAAGAAAACCAAGTACCTCACAAGGAATGGACATTCTCCTTAACGAAAGTGTTTAGACATTTATTGATAAACTTGATTGTATGATTATAATTAATCATTGCAGTTCCCAGCCCGTCATCTCTTGTCCCGTTCTTTGTTTGGCTGATTATTGGGATTTCGGTGATTGTTGTACTTGTGCTCTCGCTGCTTTACTACACAAAGTCAAAGGGTGAGTCGTCCTCTTGCTGATATTCACCTGGTAACAACATGATTGTGGAGTCATTAAATTGATCTGTGGTTTAATTCGCATCAGAGAAAAAAAAAAAAACACTTGACAACATTTGTCTTTTTTTTTTACAGATGTATGTTGTAACAGGTCAGTGTGACACTCTTCTTTCATTTCCAACTTAACAGCAGAAATACAATTTAGTAGATACTCTTGTTATAGTTAATTACTGCTTATATACATATTTTTACATGATTTACTCTGTGTTTCAGGCTCACGCAGACTCCTCCAGCCAGCCAGGATGAAAATCAACAGCCTGTGTACTCCTCTCTTCTCTATGGTCAGTCCTCTATCCAACCCTGTTGCTTCGCTGCTATTTTGAAACCTTGAACACAATTTCTTGTGAGCCAGTTTTTTGAAAAAACAAACATTGTCACAAACATTTCAGACCTCTCAAATCCACTAATGTGACTTTTCCTTAATTATCACTGACCTGTAGGTGAAGGTTCAATCTATGAAACAATGAGAGGCCGTGAAGATGCTGCAGGTAATGCAGTAGTAGATACAAAGTGAGTACACCAAATACATGGATGAAATAAATGTTTTGTTTTTTTTGCTGGTCTTTATTGCCATTTGTCATTTTTTTGTGCAATCCTTATCTCTTTTACTTCATGTGCTTGCGCAGCCAGACAGATTTTGGCATTCGTCCACAGTCCACAGTGCTCGTCCAACCTGTAATGCTTACACACGCTGTTTAAGCTGTGGTGTTAACGCTGCTCCAAATGTTGCTTCTGTGGGAACGAATCTCTGTAAGAGGAACTGTCTGGATGAGCCGTACCCACTCATACTGACCAAAAGTGTCTCTGGCTTGTTTCATCTTTGGCTGCCAGCGACTGCGGGTGTTAAAATACTCGAGCTTTCCTCTTTGGATTTAATTGTTGTTAATTGTTAATTGAGGAGACTGAAGATAACAATTGAGAACATGTTGGGGTAATGTTGCTTTAATGTTTAAAATGTTTAAAATCACAGATTCCTTCATCAATGAGAGGCTCTGAAGACACAGGAAATGGTACAGTATAAACAATTTAATAACATTTTATTCTCCCTTTATTATCTCTTTTTTTTTATCAACTGTATCTTGCTGTATCTCTTTATATGTCTTTTTCAATTGTCTACTCTGATTTGGTTTCAGGTCCATAAAGATAAGTGCATCGTCAACAAACACAGAAGAAGCACAGAGAAGCACAGAAGACATGAAAGACAATATTCATGTTTAGGGTTTTTTTTTGCAGCATTTATATTACTTGGAATAGTTAGAGGTTTATGACACAAGTGTTTGCTTAATGATTAATGGACATTGCTAAATGAGGATGAATGAGCTAAAAGCTGGCATCTGAGTCAGAGTTCAGTGAGAAAGCCCAGGGACAGACATTGTATTGTTTCTCATATGTGATTAACTGTTGTTAAGGAGAACAGATTATGATGCAAATTCAACAAAAAAAAAAACGTCCTTTTGAAGCTAGCTGTCAGTATTGTTTTCATACTGATAATTTTTTGTCACGCCTGTATGTTACATATTTAGCCACTTGATGGTGCGCTGTGGTTTTCCTTCAGTTACCAGGCAGTTCAGTCTGCAATACAGCATCTTTACAGCTGCTTCTGTGAGCTCACGTATAATGCATGATTTAATTCCTGAGAATGTTGACTGTGTTTAACAATGCATCATCATTGTAGACCATTGTTTTGTAGGTTTTGTGAATTTCTACAATTCAGAATTGTTTTTCCTCCATTTGGGCGAAAAATGTTAGATGTTAGATAAAGCATGTACGTATGATATCTTTTATTTAATGGATATTATTGTTATATAAATTAATTTACACTTGTGAACTCATCTGGTCATTGCTTCAGAGTTTTGTAAAGGATATGAAGCACCAGGGTGTGTTGATCTTGGTTCTGTTTCTCTAATGACTCACTGACCAGCATCACTTAACCGTCATTGTGTTACTTCTTCTTTCAGAATAAATGTGAACAATCGATGTTACATGTCAGGGTTCCAAGTATTTTACTAAATGGTCAGTTGGTCTCGCTGAATGCCCAGAGGGACTTTTTTTAAATAAATATTTTAATATGTTTGAAAGTGAAAATGATGTGACAAAGAGGAGAATTTATTATATATTTATTCAGTGTGTTCATGTGCTTCTGAGGAAACAATATGGAAACAACAGGGATGATACAGAGAAGATGTGCTGTATTTTATTGCTCAGAGCGTTAAAACAACACATTTATGTTTCTTGTATTTGAGTTATTATCAGGGTTACTGCTAATACACAACTTTTCTAACTAATCTACATGGACAGCAACTAACGGTGACAACCTAATACCATCTTACACATTTAATGTTAACAAAAAATTGATATGCAATAGGCTACGTGAAAATGTCGATGTTTCTTCATATACAAAGTTACAACTTGGAAACTCATGTAGCCCACCAAAGCTTTTGCTGACTCTCTAGATCATTAAACTGAATTGATGGGGAGTTCACATCAATTTTCCCGGTCAGAAACCAATTTTTCTGATTATTCCAACATCATCTGAATGCTAGGAGTTTACAGCCATGCTAGCACTGCAGTGCTTTGAGCTAAGTGCTAATGGCATCAGCATGGCAACAAGCTCACAATGGTTAACATGCTAATGCTTAGAGAGTGTAATCTTTACCATGTTCACCATCTTAGCTTAGCTTATTAGCGCATTTGTCTAATTGGCGCTACCCACAAAGTGAGTCTTATCAGAAACAGGGTTCCAGGATCAGTTTCATTGACATTATACACTATAGAGGTGCACAATAAAATGCAGTTAGAGCAATTCAATTAGCTTGTGGTCTTAAGAAAAAAGTATGTGATATTTGACCAGCTAATGCCACAAGAGGAAATGTCAATGGATCTCAGTGTTGTTCACAAGTCATAAAATTGGTGTGACATAAGCGTGGGATGGAAACACAGTTCTGAGAGACACAGTTGCGTTTGGTGGGCTGTTTCATCCTGTGGGTTTCATGTCAGTGTTGATCTGTGAACAGGCCCTCAAGTACATAGGAAACCAAATTGTGTTGCAAGCAGTGCACAGACCACCTCTGCAGGAACACCATACCAGAAGGTGTTAAGGTCGGACTTGCTTGCAGAAGAGTCCCCTCGTGCTTTCATCATCACCACTCAACATTCAGACTATTGAGCTAAAGTCTGAAATGTAATTTGAGCTTGAAATCCTTTATAAACTATGTACGGCTAAAGGCGTCATCTTTCATACGTGCAGCATGAGACATGTAGTGATGAGAGACAGATCATGACAGGCCAGGTCATTCAAGTGCAGGCAGTCCGATGGGTTAGAACTGAGGTCACCTTGGACACGCATCCTTTTTCTTAGTAGTATCATGATGAGACAGAAATGGCCTTTTATCTTGATGCTGGGTGGTTCATTTCCTTCTATGTGCACAGGGTTGCACATAAGTTTAGCTTCGGATGTATACGATTATTGGTTTTATCACACAAAAGCAGACAGAAACATACTGCAGAGGGCAAAAATAAATCAATACAGCATCTCGAAATATCGGCTTCTATCTCAAAACGGTTCAGCGGTAAAGTTCCCATCCTTCACGACTAGGGTTTAGATTCCCTGTACCCAGCGTTCTTGGAGCAAAATCACTGGCTGAGGGGGAAGAAGACTTTCTGTGGTGTCCGCCTTCTCGCACTTGGGCGTCTCCGCTTCCCTGGCAGAGCAACCAAAACAAGACTGAGCTTGTGTTCCCACATAGAGACCTGCCCATTCAACTTGTTTTTATCTCCCAAAAAAATCCGCTGTCCACAATACTGTAGCAACTGTAGGAAAGCGAGGAACCTGGATGTGATCCTACATGGCAAACCGATATTCCCAGCAAACCAGGAAGCAGTAGCCTTCTCCTGATGATTCCTCTTGTGAAGCATTGGGAATATTTCCCCTTCCCTACTAGTGAAGCAACTCAGGTCCTAATCCAGACACTTGTCATCTCCCTGCTTGCTGGAGCCTCTACATCTTCCATGGTGACAAATAGCTCTTAATAACACAGTATAATGCATGCTCTTGACAGAACTTACTCTAGGCCGGTATCTCTTCACCTAGGAATATCTGATGACAGGATGTGGCCTCGTTCTTCCTCCTCAGAAGTTATCAGGTATGGATCTCTGCGTTGAAACTTCACACATCTAACTCAGTTGCTTGCAGTAGTCTATAGATACACTGTTAGCTCCAGTTTATTCAGGATAGGACTGAGTTCAGATCACCAGGAATCAGTCAGGAGTACCAGAGTTAATGGCAAGTTAAGTATGTCAAGTGAAGCAATTATGAACTTTCACCTTATTTTTGTAGTAAGATGATAATATAGTACAATACATGACAACTGACTATGATTTACCAAAATATCCTCCTCGATCTTTTATTGAACTCTCTTTTTAGATATGTTCCACTTATGCTATTTCTGACATGCCTACTTTTTTATTTCAGTTTTATTTACAGTAAATGAAGCCAGGCCGCCTCGTCTGCTTCTTCACGAACAGAAAACCTCCCCCACTCTCCACCCTCTCATTTTTCTTTCCTTTTTTTTTTTTTCGGTGCTGACATCTCACAGCACAGTTTGACAGACCAGAAGAGGAAACAGACGTTATTCCTCTTGCCACAGAGATGGTTGGTGGTCGCCTTTGCTGCCTGTGCTGCGTCTTCACATACAGCGCTGTGCTGCTTCTTGGGCTCTGTCTCCATGGTATGTGACATTTTAACTGTTATGTCATACAGGCCAACATTACAGAATTTGCTGGATTTGTGTCATCTTTGGAAACCTTGGAAGAGGTCAGCCGTCTTTTGAGCTTATGTGTTTGCAAATGCAAGATGACTACGTTTAAATAGCGCCAATAAAAAATATAGCTGTGGCTTCAATGCTATTGTAGTAATATGATGATTTGAGAGCTTTGGCATCCAAATTGAAGAAATGAATTCAAGGCGCCTACTCTGCAGTGTTCAATGAGCATTAGTTTTCCTCTCCTCATAAAAAAGGGTCATAATATGCTTATGGCGCTCAACATTTGTTAAAAATTTTGAGTGTTTACAACTTCATGAACAGGCAAACTAGATATACTAGAAACTCAGATATGCTTTGCATTCTTTTTGAAAACCATCTGTCAACAAATTTTCTGCTGCATCTGAGGCAAAGAAACTTTATATAAATCTCGACGCAGGGAGGGGTCACCCTTTTCTTTTTCTGTTGCTTTATATATAATAAATATTTTGTTCTAATACATCATATTGGTTGTACAGCATAAGGGGAAGTAGGGGAGCGTATGTAAGTGTTCAACCTGCCAGTGTGTCTATTTACAGATCACAGATCACAAGTCATCACTGTTTCCATATTGTGTCGATAATTAGTTCATGCAAGGATATGGTAATTGACTGTTGAGATTGGAAAGGCTGGTGAGGCATAGCAATAATCATTCATCTGAAAACACACAACATAACAGCAGAAACAAGTAAACCATACATTTCCTGAGTGCTGGTGGCAGTGGCACTGACCGAAAGTGACGTGCACTGCTGGCAACTTCAGTTGTTTTGCTCTGGATATGATGTGATGGTGAGCTGGCCAGCTTTACTGTCATGAAGACTATTGGAGACTGTTGTGCTAAATAATATTAAAATGTCAATAGCTTCAGCTTTTAATGAATGACTATGACACAACCGCAACAATAACTAACAGCTCTGAGCTTTTATCCTGCTTTTTTTAAATCAATAAGTACATTCAAATATTGAAAACATTGTTCGTCAGAACCGTCTCAACAACTCAACAAACCTGACTGTGTGAGTGTTTTCAGATCCTCCCCTGAAAATTCAGTTAGGTCATTAGTTGTTAACGTTAGGGAAATATCAGCATCATTGTTAAAGGAAACGTGCTGAGAGTTGACAGGAAACAAGACACAGACACGTACTGAAGGAAAATAGTTTGCATGTTAGTATCCTGCTGGTCATGTCATGATGTCATATTGTGTTATGTCATTTTATGAAATCATCATGTCATTCATGTAATGACACCATGCTATGTAATTGTTTTATCCAATTTTATTCCTTTGTTATGTCAGATTATGCACATCATATCATGTCTCTGCTTTTCTTATGTTATGTCACATTAAACATGTACAACTGAAGTTTGCTAACTAGACCTAGAGGAAATGGTTTCAGGTCATTTGGTTGTTTTTTTTTCTGTCCTCACTTTGAACAAAGTTAAAGAAAAACAAATTTGACAATGACCTTTTAAAAGTGCTATACTCACTCTGTTGTTTCATTATGTTTTTTTCAGATGTGGAGGCTTCCAACTGTCCACGCGTCATCCATAAACAAGTTGGAGACACTGTGGAGCTTCCATCATGCTTACCAACTGAAGGGGTCACAACAGCAACTTGGAAATATGGAGATAAAACAGTTGTAGACATGGAACAAAGCTTAAATACTCAGTACACAAACAGAATATATCTAAACAACACAACCTTTAGTTTAACAGTGAGAAAACTGACTGCTCAAGATTCTGGTAATTACAGTTTTCTCTCAGAGGCGAAGGGCGTGCAAAGACACACAGTCATCATCACTCTGCACGTTCATGGTAAGATGCTTTTGTTTTTGTTAACCACACAGCCTAGTAAGCGTTAATTGATTATATTTATCCATTCATTCATGTTTAGTTGCTGGCCTATGGTTTGCAGGTGGTATTTATATGGCACAAGATGTATGACACTCTCATTTTAGAGGCAGAGCTGTGAGGCAGATTTTATCAGGTACTTGCTAACTCTGTCAGTTCTTTGAAATTCTGTTTTGTAATTTCCATAGCTGCTTTGTTTTAAAACTAGAAGCCTGCACATGGTCGCTACATACTTGATATCATGATAAAAGACTGAGGCTAAAGTCAGCATTCTCACAGGCTCATGATAAAGTAAAGGAACAGTATTGTTTGTTGCAGAGAAGAGCTGGTTAAACGTCAGTCCCACTGATCAGCCCTTGCCTTTAGAAATAATGTTAAATTAGGTAGTAAACCAGTTAGTTGCATGTTTGCATTTGAAGATTTGATTTAATTCTTACACTTGTGTTCTAGGTTTTTAAATGGTGATAAAAAAAAAGACACCACCATCCAAACTCCTTATAAACAGAGTATAGCTGTGATTTGATAACCATCATTTTGCCTTGTTTCTCTCTTACTTGCAGTGAGCTTTGCTGTCTTACGGGCTAATGATAAAGAGGAAATACATTTCATACATTTAAATAGTAGCACACACCCAACAGAGCAGGGTGCACCCGACCACAGAAAACATTATTGCAAGGAAAGGACACACTCTCAAACTGCTCCTGTGTTACTCAGTCATTCATTGTAGCGTCACACCATCATTTCAGGACTTTGAACCTTCGTCTCTTTTGACGTGCATCTACATTTGCTAACACAATTATTTCTTAGTGCTTGTCAGAATTAGAGTACACAACAAAAGTGAGTACATTACACCGCTTTGCAGTATTACTAAAATGTTAAATGATTCAAAACTGTACCATCATACAATACTTGTATTTTAAGTTGAAGTCTGGGGTATTTGATCTTATGTATAATCAAAAATGACAGGTTAGAAAGGTTACAACCTCAATGTAACAGTGAGTTTACCTGCGACCACTGCAACAAGAGTGAGCACAACTGCGATTGTCAGTTCGGACTGACCAGCAACAAGGTTATAAAAGAACCTGTGAGCAACACAGCTTCCTGGTCTGGTCTGGCTTGTGTCTAATGCTGCATGGCTCCACATGGTAAGGATCAGCCTGAACAAGTAATGAACCACATTTTGAAACTTCATAAAGATGGGAGAGGGTAGCGTCAGTAGGCCGCTGAACATACGGAAGAGCCAAACTACCAATAACAGAACGCACAGTGGCCATCCTGGAAAAAAAGGGCAGAAACTCAGTGACTAATCAGACAGTGTGAAGGACTTTACATGAAGTCAACCCCGTCGTAAAATTTGTGCAGCTCAGACGGGATGCAGCGGGTTTGGCGTGGATCATGGCCAGGACCACCACAGTGCCGGCCGTGAAACAAGTGGGAGTGTGCTGATATGGGGCTGCACGAGTGCAGAAGTTGTAGGGGAGATGCACAGACATTTACAGATATAACCTGTGAATGCAAGTTTGAGTTCCCAAATACTGGATGAAAATAAGACTTTTTAAAGAAGTAAAAAAAGAGGAAACTATGATTTGGCCAAGCATGTCCCGTGACTTTAGTCTTTGGAGTTTTTTGAAGTGGAAAGTAGAGCATCAAAAACCCTCCAGCAAAGAGCAGCTGAAAAGAATCATCTCTTCACAGATTTGTACAAGACTGGTATCATCCATCCATCATCATCACCAACAAAGGTGTACATATAAAATATTTAAAAAATAAAAGAAAGGAATCTCACTAATGAAAGATTTACTGACTGTTTTTGCAGCTGAGTGATCACCAAGTTTGTTCAGATTCAGGAACTGCCTTTGCTTCTTGGAAAACATGATCAGTGTGATCTCTCTCTTCTGTTCTGCTTCTTAGCTCTTTCCTCTCTCATAAATACCAATGGTGTGAATGTGTAATGAATTTGCAAAGTTGTGCACATGCATATTTAAAGGTACAGTATGAAGCCAAATCACCTGTCACACACTCTCTCTCTCTTCCTATTGCCTCCTTAGAGCCCATAACTACACCTGTCCTGACTGCCAACACCACCTCACATGCCTTCAATGGATCCTGCACAGTTTTCCTGCGGTGCATTTCTGACAGCCAGGTCAACTACAACTGGACCATGAGGGCCCGGACCCACCGTGGCTCCAGTACACAGCATTACACCATCAGGCCGCAGGACGGAGAGACCACATTCACCTGCACGATTTGGAATGTAGTCAGTGAGCGATCTGCTTCCACAACAGTGACGTGTAGCAACGACACGTCCGACCAACAAAAACCAGGTAATGTAGGGAGAAGTGAATGAACTTCATTGATGATGAATTCCTTATTTACAGAGTTTTGGTGAGTCACATTGCAGTTGGAATAGCCAGAGTTATAATTCAAGGTATGCTAGTAGTAGTTTTCCTTGTTTGATGTCAAGATTTTACTTGTGAAAATGACCAGAATCTGCAGAGTTTGCAGAGGATAGTTTACATTAAGAAGTACATATTAAGTTTCTATTGAATTTGGGATATAACCAAGAAAACTGTTCAGATATCTTTAACTGTAAAGTACCAGACAAATAAAAGCTACGGTAAATTGCAGTGATTTGTTTTGGCTCTCATCATTTATTAGTATTCCTGCTTTATTAAGTATACTTGCGTCTTTTATTTAACTCTGTCATAATAATAATAGTGATAATATTCTTATTTGCAGAGCCAGAAAACTTTGTCTTGTTCCTGAGTGTGGCAGCAGGAGCTGGTTTGACGATTATCATTGTAGTCACCATAGTTATTTGGGTTTGTCTCCACACACAAAGACAGTCTGGTAAGAAACTCTTCAGTACGTGCCTCTTTTTTTATGTCATAATATATTATCTGTGAAATGTTACTCATGATATTTTATTGTTTCTTATTTACTCATTAACGTTTAAAGAAGGCAGTGATGCAAATGACCTCACCGTGTACGCCGATATCTCTGATGTGGCAAGTGAAGACGTAAGTATTGTGTATTTGTTGTGTGCACATCGCTGAGCGCAAATTATCCACCTCAGTTTTGATTGTTTTACCCGCTTTTTCATTTTGTCTTTAACCTTTCTCTGTGATGCGTACACATTCAAATTTCCAGAGGACATCACCTAACATGAAGCCATGCTCAGTGTATGAAACCATTGACAACAGAGGCAACGCAGCCACACCAGGGGTAAGAGCAAAACATTTCTTGCAAATGAGACTGAAATAGTCCCTATAATCTGAGTTTATAAAATTCTGCTAATGTAGTTAACATCATAGTTTGATAGCTGATGACTGATGAAATGTTGTTTTAGAAATGTATTTTTTATAAAAAATCATTGTGATACTGATGTTTTTCTCCTCTTTTTGTCACACATCTAGCCCCAGACTGTGTATGACAAGATTCAGTTTAGTCACATGAGGAATGCGTCGGGTTCACCCTAACAATAAATTTCAGGGATAACAAAATGAATCAATAACCAGAAGAAAAAAAAACATTTGGAAAAGGCAAAGCCCAAAAAGAAATGTAATGCTAATATGATAAAGGAAAGGTGCAAAAACAGAGTACAGACTCAAACATCATGCTTTTTCAAATTTAAAATCTTTTGCCTTGAGAGAGTTCGGCACCTTTCGTTTTTCATATTAGAAATGTGATACCATTGACAGTGTTGTAAATTCTGTACATAACAAGATTATATATTTTTTAATGTTTGTGCATTTTGTGCTTTTCATCCTGTACAAAGTTGTGCATATTAAATTACATTTACTTTACTTGTGGTTTGTAATCATATCATAAATCTAATTCACTTGTGATCCATTTATTTCTCTACATTTAAGTTTTACAGAGATTTTTTGCAGCTTTTTCAATGACCATCCATAACACTGGTTTTTGTTGGTGTCCAGGCAGGTGGACAAGCCTAACTGACGCAGCTCAGGCTTGATTTTTTTAAGATGCTCTTTCCTTTGACATAAGTACATTTTTCACACATTTCAATTCCATTTGATTTTTGGTACCCTTTACTCAGACATGCATTTAGTCAAATTACAGTATGATACCACCAACAAGTCCTCCAACCTCTGAAGTCTTTTACATATTGTTTAAGAGGCTAGTGGTGTCAATGAGTCACTCCCTGTCTGTCATCCTCTCATACCAATCACTATTAGGAAGACTACTATTCTCCTTCACATATCCTATCACTCTGTCTTATATTATCCCTTATATGTGATTATTTGCATTCACATATTTATTTGTTTCACATAAAATATTTAAGTTAAATATTTGCAATATAAATATCAAGCTAATGATACTGAGCTAATTTGGTGGGAAAAAAAACACGGTTTTCCATATAAATATTCTCTTAAAAGTGAGCTGGCCAGTATTGATTTGAAACAAGCTTTCAAAAATATTCTTTTAATGTCATGATTAAGAAAATCGACAATTTATTTACAAATATATATCAAATAAAATAAAATAACATTTTTACATGAGAAAGACTCAATATCATGATTACATTACTATAATGTGTATTGTTAATTATTTATGATGCTGCTGCTTTCATAGATAAGTGGTGTTGAGATAAACAGATATCGAGGATAATGATATTTAAAAAAAAATGAAATTTGATATTGTGTTAATAATGACAAATGATAATATCATGATGGCAGATGCTTAGGCCGTGTGGATCTTGTCTTTATCAGTTCATCTGGTTGTCTTGTGTTTCACTGTTCTTTTTGTATGCTTTTGTACGTTTACGGTTGCAGACTCTCTCTCCACCTCCCTACACTCATATGAGTCCAATTCATTTGCCCTCTGGACACAATAAAAGTCAGCTCTGACAACTCCGACAGCTCTGCTTCAGATTATAGCGAAATACATTCTTACATTCTTGTGTTGTGCTAATATATCACAGTTCTCATACGGCACAAGCGCTGTAGTCATCGTCCAGCATGGCTAATGCTTCTGTGGTGTTGTCAATTCAGCTTCTTGAAATTTTTACAGACGTCAAGCTAACTGCAGGGAGGAGGGATAATAGCAGTGTGTTATCACTCATCAATAGCAATCTAGGAAAAACAAACAGGTTGTGTTTATAAAGCATCTTTGAACAGAGACAGACTGCAATTTACCTCTGGATTATACCTCTGATTTAGGCAGGTTGTCTGAAAAACAAAAAATAATACATAAATACAAAAAAGTTTATTTACCAGTGAGCATTTCAGTCTGAAAATGACTATATGAATTATATACCTTTGAGACATTTCCATGCAGATTTGATTTTTTCTGTAATTTAAAAAAAAAAAAAAGGACTTTGTCAACACAGTAATCACTGTTCAAGTACTCGAAGCAGCAGAAGCAGACAGTTTGTTATGGTCATGACCCATTAATGATTCTGTTTGTTGTTTCAGGAAACAGCAAGTGCAGCACAAATGCTGTTTTGCACAAATGTAATCACTGCAAGGGTTTGGGAGTATATGTGTATATATAAAGTATACTATATACACATGAAAATTTGATATACCTTTCTTAATATTTTCTCTATATGATAGCATTTGTGTTTGATCGTGCTCAGATGAAATAAACAGATGAAAGATGAAAGAGGGATAAAAGAATGATATTTTCCTCTCACCTCTGAAACAATACATTCCTGCTGCTATAGCAATTGCTATAAATAATCCTAAAAAAAACATAGGAGCACATCTGGGGCAGGGGTTTTCTGCAAGACAGAGTAACAAAGTTAAGAGGAAAAAATCTGAAGTTAGCTTCTCAGTTCACCTGTTGACTCCTCTAAAAACTGACATGGCAGAGGGGTGTTAGGGAGCAACAAATCCTTATCGAATTATGTTGTGTCCCATCATGTTTCTACTTTATATGGTATGGTATGGCTTGGTATGATTTGTTATTGTCATACCACAGTATATTGTTTTGTATTATATTATTGCATTATGGGGTATCATCATCATCATATTGTATCATCTGATCACAACATAACCCAACTTGATGTGTTTAACCAAAAGGAAAAACATCTTCCATGTTTTATGTTGTCTTATATAGTACTTTGCTGTATTACACTGTGTTTCTCTGTTTGCCCCATTATGTATGTTATTAGTAAAACATTAGCCTTGCTTTTACTCTACATGGTGTTGTGTGTACAGCCGTCAACAGTCCATGCCCTTTTTAGGAGAGTCAAAAAGTTCATGTTCTTTGAACGTCACATGAGCTCCAGCCTATCCTCTGCTTTAAATACAACCAAACGATACACCGCTACCTCTTTGCTACATGCTAACCGAGGTTGCCATGTTTTATGGTTGCATCATTACATCACACTTAAATCTGTTTGACATTTTTAAGCCATAATTTAGTATGACATCTTTGGAAACTTACGGACCCTCCCCACAATACCTCATCATATTGAATCATACATCATGCTATCATGTTTTCCTTCACTTTACCATCACACTCTGCAGTGACAGCATTTGAGGCCCTCTCTGTAGTCCTGCTGGAGGTGCAGGTGAAATGGACAGGCTTCTGTGTGGTGCTGAGGAATGCTAAAAGAACTCCAGGTTTTCCATCAGGATTACTCATGTTGTAGGCAGTCTTGGTGAGAGGTCCAACCTCCCAGGAGAGGTCAACATCTTGATCTTGAGAAGAACAATCAAACACCACAAAACAGCCTCCTTCTACAGATGCAGTGACGAGTTTCTTTACAGACGGTTTCTTAAGGCGTTCTGCACGGGAATAAATTGTGATTATGAATTAGACATATAGATATATTCCTAACCATTCAGAAGCAAAATATTTGAAACATGTTAAACGTATTAAGGAAAGTGAGGACAACACACTAAGGCCTCTACTTTAACAATCTATGTGCAAAGTCTAAAGCGCATGGTGGGCGTGTCCAAATCTACTTTTGCTAGATTACTGGCATAAATAAAGGTTGCAGCACCAGGAGCATGGTTCAAAAGGGTTGTCTCTTATTTAATCATGGTTGTGTATTGGGCATAACATGCAACAAACAAGAGCCATCTCTCGTTCCCTTTATAGGCCAGGTGCACTTGCACCTTTGTGGATTGATATTACAATGGTGGATCTGCAAGGTAGAAAGAAAGATCACTTCTCTGCGGAGCTATGATCTGCTCGTACACAAAGTAGATGCGCGCGAGCTAGCTAACAGCAACAGCCGAATACCACCAAAACTCTTGTGCTGCATCATGATTGTAATTAGTCACAACCTAATTTTAAGACCAAAGTTTAACACCCACAAGTGCTCAGATGGGTGCAAGTGCAAGACACCTTGCACTTGACATCACTTTGTGCAGGGTGTAAGATAAGTCCCTAACAGTCTACAGTCAAGTCAGTCATGTTTGTGAGGCTGTAACTGAAATCCAATGACAATGACAATGCTAGCATGTCGATCCAGGTTTAATGTTTTCTATTTACACATTTTTTTTAAAATTGTTTTAACAATAACCACTTAACACAAAGGTATTAGTGTTCATTGGCAGTAATAGTTTTGCAGGTATTCAGTCCGAAACCAAAGTAGTGAATAAACTGAAATTTTGATCTGATGATGTTGTTGGATAAGAAGACAGAGGATCACCAGAGTTATTACAGTTCATCCTGAGGGAAACATGAACGTGTAACAAAATCCATAGCAAGCCATTCAAGTGTTATTGTGAAATTTTACTCAAAATCACAAATATGGACATCATAATGTCGCTAGAGGAAAATTCAAGGGGTGACCATAGTCAATAGGGTTTAATGCCTGTGCAAAATTTAATTGCAATCAGTGAAATAGTTCCTGAGATGTTTAAGTTTGGACCAAAGTGACAAGCATTGCCGTCTATGGAGCCATGCTGCCAGCATGGCAGAAAATAGCCAGTCCACAGTCTATGAATCAGTCACCTCAATGAGGAACATTATTTTTTTTAAAAAATGACTCATAAACTTTGGTCGCACTTACGCATAACTTTGAGCTTGATCTTGTTCACTGTGCCGTTTTTCATTGTGTTGATGAGGTCCACAGTGTACTCCATGGCATCCTCACGAGTCAGATTATGGATCGTCAAGTCACCTGATGAATAAAGAATGATTGAAAAGACACTGTCAAGAAAGAAATAAGATAAAGACTCCTTTACACCGACGGTCAGATGATAGATTTTTCTGTCACCTGAAGAGATGTTGAGACTGAGTCTCCCTTTGTACCGACTGATGCGTTCGATGTTTGTTCTCCCCTTGCGATAGGTGGCAATCCATGTGTTGTTGGAGAACACTGACCACTCAATTTTGGAGAGCTTCCATGATGGGTCTGCTCCTGACCATAAGGTAACGTTAGCCCCAAGGTAACCAGGGACTTCCTTAAGGGATTCAACTAGTGCCCCTGTGAAAACAAGTTGAAAATGATTCAGCATCACCACACTCAGTCTATCTGGGTTCACACAATAAAAAGAAGATAGGCAACACTTCCCTAAAGAAAGACAATAAAGGATTAACTTCAGTTCCAGCAGCATTTAGTGGATATCATTACATATTAATATGGCCAATATTGAACTTGTATTTGTGTTGTGTCATCATTTAGCTTTCCGAAGACTTTGACTCTAGTTAGTTCACATCAGTGCTTTAAACTAATGTAAACATTAGCATGATCATAATGACAATGCTAGTTTTCACCTGTGTGTTCACCTTCTGAGTTTAGCGTGTTAGCATGCTAATATTTGTTACTAAGCAATAAACGGGATAAACAGTATTGGAAAAACAGAGATTATGATCTGATGATGGCGCTAGACGAAAGATCAGGGGATCAAACTTTTTACAAATCATAATCTGGGGACCATCAATGTTGAACCCAAATTTCATGGCACACTATAGAGCTGTTTTTGAGATAATTCAGAAATGTTCTCTTGGTGTAAAAGGTCAGAGGATCACAAAAGTCAGTAGCAGTCATCCTTTGGCTGTAAAAAATTTGCTACCAATACGTCAAGTAGATGTTGAGATATTGCAAAAAACAGATGACCACCAAAGTCATTAGAATTGATCCTCAGGGGAGCTTGAATCTAAATTCTGTAGCAAGCCATTCAAGAGTTGTTGATATTTAGCTGAACCACAATTCTCCGCCTCATGGTGGCTCATGAGGAGAGGTCGGGGGATAAACAAATTCAGGAGGATTCATCTTCTAGGGACCATGAACGTCTTTAAAATTTCATGGCATCCATGTTGTAGCTGTCGAGGTATTACAGTCGAAACCAACGTGGTGTAAGAACCAGCTATGCTTAACACGCATGGGTAACACTCAAACCGTCAAGGGTGCAGGTTCATTTTCAAATTTTCAAGAAGACGGTCGTACTTGGTGTGAACTGCATCAAGCGTGAAAGGGACGAGTTTAATTAATTTTTCTACTTCCTGCTTTTGTTTTGTTGTAACTGTAACATAGTTCCCTTCCTTCTGACGTTAAATATTTAAGTAAACATCAGAAAGATAGAATGAGAGATAAAAACATAAAAAATTAAAATTATATAAATAAATATAAAATATATTTGTAAGTTTATTTTGCTTTTTGTTAAGCCACCAGAGTTCTGTGTTCCCGGTATTTCTGTCTCAGGAAGTCATCTATTCTGTTCTGAATTGTACTTTTAAATATCTAAAAGTTTTTGGAAATCTGGCACTACAGCTTTTAATGATATTTTCAGAAATTAAAAAAAAAGGACCCACCTTGGAGGAACGCAATGATGAAGATTTGGTGTCTCATCGTAAATGAGGCACAAGGCACAAGGCACAGGAGGAACGCAACCACTGACAGACTTCCTTTTTTAGTCATACCAACCACGTGGTTTATGAACTGCATCTGTTCCTATAACGTTACTGCAATACTGGATTCTTTCTTTCTTTGAATTACTTAATATGACTTAATATGTTGTGTGATAAAAAACTTCCTTCACTTCCCTTTTTAATTTTTTTGGGGGGCTTTTTATGCCTTTATTGACAGTGCAGTAGAGAGAGACAGGAAATGGGGAGGCAGAGAGAGGGGGAATCACATGCAGCAAAGGGCCGTCCGATGCGAGACTCAAACCGGGGCCAACTGCAGCAAGGATCTTAGCCTCTGCACATGGGGCAGATGCTCAACCAACTCGATGCCCCACTTCCCTCATGTTTATGATAAATGAAGTTGCTTTCACATTTATTGGCCCTTACAAAGAAAAGTACTGCATGGTACTTTTTGCATGAATTCCCTGTGGATCAATGTGACAAGCTTCACTGAACAGACTAAATAGTTTCTTTTCTATTCTATAATATCCATACTCTGTTAAGGTTTTTTTCTTTTATTTGGTGAATTCCACTTGCTGTTGTAGGTATTGTAGGGTATCGCATACATATCTCTTATACAATGGAAGTTTTTACACGTCATCCTGACAACCCTCACATACTCCCACACTTCTTGTCTCACTTCCTGTCTTTGCTCCAAAAACAAAAATAAAAGAATTACACAAGACAACTTGTGACTCGCACAAAGCTTTCGATGCCATCATTTATCAAAAACCTTTTACAGAGCCCTAAGTGGCAGATAACAGATACATGTTAGGAGCTTAGTTTCAGTACAATAAAGTGACAGCAAATGAATCGATTAAAAAAAACAGGAAAAATACAAGCTTAGAAAATTGTATCAAAATGTACATGTAAACGGCTTGTGATTGGCACGGCAATCTCTATTTTTAGTGTAAAAAGAACATGTTTGAGTGACAGAAGATGCACAAATGCGAGCAGCTCAAGTCCAGATACAGTAGGGGCCCCTGTTGACCCCCCCAAAATTCATACAGCAGCTTTTCATTAGTTCTTCAGACTCCCAGAGACGGACCAGAACTGTAGAGGTGGATGATCAGTCGATTAATCAGTTAGTTTATCAACAGAAAATCAATCTGTAACTATTTTGATAACTGATGGATTGTTAAGTATTTCTGAAGCAAAAACAGTAACAAAAGATATCATTGGTTCTGGCTTCATAAATGTGAATTTTCTATACTGGATAACAAAGTGAACATCTCATATTCATACATTCATGGGGACCCGTCAGTGACATAATGCATTCCCCAACCCCTTACTGTAACCTTAACCATCACAACCCAAACCCTCGGACCGAGTCTTAACCCTCAAACAGCCATTTAATCTTGTCCAGCATTTTAGTCCCCACAAAGCTGACGGACCTCTGTTTTCAGACCGACAGATATAGTCAAACAAAGTCTGCACGCATTCCCACGCTGATTTTGCAAAATATCAGACAGTAATTAAAATGAAGCTGCCAAAAAGAAGCACAACGGCAGTACTTTGCTGTGTTGTGCCTGAGCTTATTAAGATTAAATATGCAGAGGTGAAAACATCCACTACCAGGGTTACCAGTGTTACTGAACACAAACTGGTTCTTCATTGTACACACACTTGTGCTTACATTTGTTGCCAGTGCAACAAAACACATTCATGTAGGTAGAACTTTTCATTCACCTACATAAATGAAAAGTGATTCAATCAAAACTAAACAGGAAATAACACAAAGAAATGCGCAGTGCATCGAGTCCATCCAGTGTTTTACTTCATAGTTTCACTGGAAAGTATGTATATCCACTTTCCAGTAAGCAGTTGAGTGGAATCAACAAAAATGAGGAAGGAATTCAGAGGTGGTTTCATCTCTCTTTGATTCGGTAGGTCAATCCTGCCGGTGAGAAAAGGCCAGGGAAGCTTTCAGTTGAGTTTTTTGCCGTGCGTTTAAAGCCTGTCAAGGCAGTGAACGAGAAGTTCAAGTAAGAGGGGAAATAAGAAGTAAGATCAGCTTTGACACAGTGTGAGCTAAAAATAAGCCTGAGCATGAAAAAGGTCAGCTGTGCAGCACTGTATTTATGAAGACAAGAGGTCATTCCTTCTCCAGCCATGGGATTTTATCAAAAGAATATACACATTTATTAAATTTGTAATGAAATACTACCGAAGAACAGCCTTCCTTAATATAATGGGAAGTGAAAGCAGTCTGTAGTGCATTCTCACAAGTTAACAGTCAGCAGTTTGAGGGATGGGTGCAGATTTAGCTTTGTTCTGACGAAACAAAAGAGGAACAAGGTCAGAGATGGGGTATTTTCTTTAAGTCTATGATACTTTATCCATGTCCACTTTGCACATTTGGGTGTCACAGTAATCAACAAATAAAAACCATAAAAAATGTAATACAAAAAGGTATAAAAAGATACCCTGTAGGCAGTGAGATTAGTATCTTTGATTCACCATCTTCCTTTGCTCCGTCCACTTCTCATCTCCCTCCTCCTACACAGACGTCTCTGACTGAAGCTTCATGACAAACTTGTGGCTTTTGGGGTCAATGAACTCCTCGCCGAGGCGCAGGAAGGGAAGCGGCGTCACCGTGACAACCAGGGAGAAGTCCAGGCGTTTCAGGGTGAAGACCTGGCCTTGACGCAGGGAGGCCGTCACCGGCTCCTCGCTCACAAGTGTCCACTGGCGCCCCCTACCGTTGTCCAGGTACTGGAGGGTGGGACCTGGGCTGAGGTAACGCTCGAGGAAAGCCTTTAAACCACAGAAACACAAAGGATATGTGCAGTTCATGAGTTTATAGTGCAGTTTATAATGACACTAAAACACAGTCTGGAATTAAAGGGTTAATGTGTTACTTAATATCTGTTTTTTTCTAAAAATGAATTAATGAAAATTTCAAAAATAAAATATGTATTAATAAAATACATACCATTAAACTATCAACCATCGTCCTTACCTTGGGGGTCATGTTGTGCGTGATGCAGAACTGCAGGTGGTTGATGATGCTCTCCATGCTGTGGTAGGACTGCTGCCTGGTGGCGCGGAGGTACTTCTGCATGGCCCGCGCCATGGGGGCGAAGATGGCCTGAGCTGCCTCCCTGGGGTCCATCACCTCCCGCGGGTGTTTGGGTGAGGATGCCATCGCCTCCTCTTCCTGGTAACGCTTGATATGGGTGAAGGCTTCTTCTACTGCCACCACCAGTCTGGGAGGAGACATTACAGTGTGAGTGAGACACCAGCTTGGATTTAAAGCTGCTCTAATCAATAATTTAAAGCACCTCAATGGAGGTTTTTTTTTTTTGGTGCTTCTTTAACCTCGTTGTGTTTGGTTTTACAATCTGCAGCTTCACTGTTCTGGTCCACACTCTGTATCGTCAACAACAGCAGCAAGCACCTGGTGTCCGTGAACTAGCTCTGATAAACCCACTGTACACTTCCCGCCCAGCTCCAAACGGCAGACGGTTGCTAGAGACTAAATCAGAGCTAAAAGAGGAGTGAATACTGGACCAGAAACAACACTGCAAATGGATGCTAATGTTGCTACGTGCCTGCTGGATGTGTAAATAGGAAAACCTTTGTTAACAACTAGTTTGATTCATACCGGGTCAGCAATCCTACGTACTGCCTCCAGGAAATAGCCATATGTGCACACTCTGTAGTCCAGTGTGATATGATAATGCACTTCTTGAATATCAGTTTTATGTAGCCTACAGCTAAATATTTGTGAGGATAATCCAACATATTGCTTTACTTCCACTCCACATCCTGCAACAACAAATACTTGAAAACTGGAGTATCATATTACTCAACATATTAATAATTTTATATATTTACAGGTACAGATCCTTGTAATAAGGCAACATAAAACTTGAACTTTTAATAATTCTTTTATTTAAAATGACTTTGACTTACTGGAAACATTAAAACTATATTATTGTGGTTTAATAATGAGTTGTCATTTCATTACCTCTCTCCCTTTGGCAGATGAGTTGTGAGGATGACAAGATAACCCTCCACCACATCCTTCAACTTCAGTGTGTATCTTTATATGTGCAAGTATGTATGTGCGTGGGTATGTCTCCACCTGGCCTTGCGTTTGCGGACCCTCCGCTCCACCTCCGCCTCCTCGTAGTAGTACTCGTTGTGGGAGTTGTCTCTTCTCCGAGCGTTGGCTGCGATCATGGCTCTGGACTGCCCCGTGGAGTTATTGGTGTTGTTCTCTGTAGACAGAAACACTGAAGTTAAAGACGACCACTCCGTCTGATGAACAGGCATTTCCACATTCATATCCAATACCAATCTGCTAATCTCTAGGCAGCACATTTGCTATTTTACATCTAAATTTCTAAATTAATATGGTGAATACCTGTATTTCTGCTTTTTATTTAGCCAATTTATTTGTTTTCTATTAGTTACATTGAGTAATGTATTCAAGATGGCCGTCTTGCAATGTATAGCATATCACTGACTCACCCGTATCATTATATCATTGTTACTGTAGGCAATTGTGCTACATTTGTGTCATTTGCGAGTGAACCCACTCATATTTGGTGTATTTCAAATATATATACAAGGTAAGATTTGTTCTGATGCAGATGGGACCAAAACTAAACACGACATCGTTTTACCTTCTCCTAGATTGTAGACCTTGAAGGCAGACATCTTCTTAGTAAGGATGGACTTCGGCAGGTTAAGCAGGGCGGGGTTATAGACCGGGAAGTCACTGTAGTACTGGTCCAGAACCCACACTGCCGCCCGCTGAATACTGTGTTGCACAAGAAAGAGAAAGAAAAAGTAAACTTAAACAGAGAGGGGTTCATATCCCCCTTGACAATTGCACAGCTTCACGGCCAATCTAACATGTACATTAGGGAAGTGGTAAACCATCAGAAGCCGAAAATGACACTGTGTGTGGGCTGCACGCATGAGAGGAAATATCTGCAGCACTATAGGAATGTATGGCTCAACCTGAATGCACATGAGACACAGATGATGTAGGTCAAGCCTGTTATTATAAAAGGCACAAACAACCATCTCCAGTTCTGCGAAAAAAACCTGTTTGTGCGTCACCTGAATATGTTCGCAGCTGCACAGTGTAGGCGAGAGTTGTGGTTTGCTCTGCATCTACACTTTCTAGCCGCCAACTGATAGTTTGCTTTAGCTTTGGGAGGTGACACTTTCTCTTGGCACGTCTTTCAACCACCTTGAAAGTCTTTTTGTAGTTGGTAGCGGGTGTGTAAATGTGGATGCTTGGTGGCTTAGACAATAAGCAGGAAAGATGAATGAGTTTGCACTTGAATGAGTCTCTGTTTTCCACACACACTAACCTGAGATGTCCCACGCTGTAGAAGCGACTGGCTCCATCTGTGGTCCGCACGACCTTCAGACAGAAAGCAGGCTGCAGGTGTCTGACTTCCAGCAGCACCAGGGCCAGGTACTGAATGAACAGCAGCGCATCCACCAGAGACGCTGCATATCCCACAATTCCCCTGTAGTCCGTCTCTCTGGGTTCCAGCACCCGCACCCCGTAGAAGAGCCAATAGGACGCCACGAAGAGGAAGACCAGCGCCAGCAGCAGACAGCGGAAGATGAAGAAGCGCGGCAGAGCGGCTCTGGGCGGGCGGAGGAACAGCGCCCAGGTGGAGATGAAGAGGATCAGGAGCTTAAAGGCCAGAGAAATGTAAAGGCCCTCACATGGAGTGCCGCAAGGGTCAAGTGAGTCCCGCCACAGTAGCTGTGGAAGGGCCAAGAAGGCCAGAGGAGTGACCAGAGCAAAGAGCCCCAAAATGGCGCCCAGTGCAAGGCCTAAGTAACGGCGACACTCCAGCGGCGAGGACTCCTCTAGATCCTTAGAGATCCGTGTCAGGTCCTCGTTGGAGATACTGTCCACGGAGGTGCCGGTGACCACCGTGGTGGTCTCGCCCCAGTTGTCATCCTGAGGAGAGAGGAAGGCAGAGAGGGTGAGTGTCGGTGACAGCAGCTCCACACTGAACACATCTGAAGAGGAAGGATTGACGTTAGACTCTGACCCTGTCGTCTCCTCTGGTGGACTCAGCATCCAGCAGCTGCTCTCCAGGAGCCTGGATGGTCACTGATTTGTCTCCACGGACGCTGCTGTCGCGACTCTTTGATCGATGCCTGTCTCTCCTCTCTCTGGAGACAAGACGACAAGTCAAGGATTTATTATCTATGGATTGACAATAATTATTTCATGCTTCCTGTCCTGGCGCAAATGATTTGTCGGCCCATTTGGAATACCTTTGCAGCCCACCAGTGGGCACCTGGCCCATAGGCTGCAAACCACTGCTCTGTTCAGTGATATAATTATTTGATAGCTATTGTGATTGAACTTTAATCTGGCAAGCCAAAACAAATCACGACAAAAAGGATCTAATTTAATGGCATTGTTTTTTTTGTATCATTTCATCAACGTGGGCTCTGCAAAACTAAAATTTATTTAATTTTTTATTCATATTTTCTGACATTCTAAAGACCAAATAATAATTGACAGTTGATAAAAAGCTGCAGTGCAGTGGACTCTGTGGTCCTCTACCTGTGTTTGCGGGAGCTTCGTGAGTGGGACGACTTGAAGGAGTAGCCCGAGTAAATCGACTCGTTGTCCATGTCGCAGGCTGGCGGCGGGCGGGGTTTCTGAGCCCGTCCTGCCCCCGAGCCGCCGCCTTTCTCCCACACCACGCCCAGCTGGCTCTTGCGGTCGCTGATGGACTTGGAGGAGAGGGCCAGAGGGAGGCGCAGCAAGTCCACCTTACTCCTGAGGGAATCTATCTTGGAGGCCTGGGAAATGAAGGGAGGATCGGGGAGGAAGACAGTGAACAGAAGGGAGGGAGAAGAGACAGAGAGAAAGGCAAAAGATAATTTGTCATATCATCCAGGAGTAAAAACGTCCTAGAGGGAAACGTACCAAGTAACAGCAACAAGAAGAGAGACGGCATTGTTAAAATGTTGGCACAGTGAGGTGTGTGAAAGTGTCTGTGTGCGCGCTTCCAAACGCTCAGGACATAGCTGGGTCCATTCTTCCGCTTTGAGGGAGTTTTTATGAGCAAACTCGAGTGATTTGGCCCTGAGTTTGTTCTCAGCCAATAAAGGGCAATTACGCCACCTTCTATTCTGGGCTTACAATCCTCCAGTGTGGAGGACACGCAGGAGTGGAGGCAGAACATCAGAGCAGCTCTCAAAAATGTTCCAGTTTTACACGAGAGTGACTCAAGCGAAGCTGAAATTGTGCCGTTTTCTACAACACAGTGCCAAATAAAGAAAATACATTTTGTTTTGTTCATGTGAGCCTGATTTGTGTGCTGTCTGTGTTTTTTTGGTTTTTTTGTTGCTTCATGTGTGATACATACTCGTCGAGACGCCGCATTCCCCAACTGTCCCCTGTGGTCTCCAAGGGCAACAGAGCTTAGCTACTACAATGGGGATGAATAGGAGGCTATGGGTGAGAAAAGACAGGAGGGAGGGGGGTCGTTTCCGTGGCAACCAGAACATCAACTCAGCACCCCCCTCTCTCTTCCCCTTATCCCTCAACTAAACACCTCAGAGGACAGAGAGAAGCACAAATCGTTTACCAGGCTCCGAGTCTGATTTAATTTTGAGGATATTTTCTCTTTCCCTTTCTGCACAGGCTTATCATCTGTTTGTGTTCTACATTTTAACTTTGACTTGTCATCTGGACAGAGCACAGTGTTTTTATTTTCCCCAAGTAGGGTACTTTCCCAATTGGCAGCAGAACAAGCAGACTCCTAATCTAATAACAACTCTCCTCGCGCTCTCTATTTGTACCATGACCTCCTGCGTCCATCTTCTGTATTAGACACTTCAGATTTCAGTAACGGCTTTCATGTGATTCACATGCGGACTCTTCCTCTTCACCTGGGGACATTTTCCATCGGATACATTAGTGGGCATACAAAGCTGTACTCACGAGGCCCTGAGAGATTTTAAGCCTGATGTACTGATATTTGTTCGACATAAACAGTGAAAGACAGAAAGACAATCATCATCATGGCTACAGTTTGCCAGAAGAAACATGGGGGGGGGGACTGAAGTCAGCCGAACGAAAACTCTGTGGTCTAATGAAACCAAAAACACTACATTTGTGAGAGAGTACAGGAGAAAACGAATGCGGCTAAATACTGGAGAGGAAAACCTGATGCAGTCTGCAAGAAACCTGCCACTTGGGAGAGGATTTGTTTTCCAGCAAGACACTGAACCCGAGCATAAAAGCAAAGCTACACAAGAATGGCTTAAAATCCCCATAAATACATCCCTCTGATTGAGAACGAGTGGATGGACTTGAAAAAAATAACAACAACACATTCATTCTTAAAAGAGTCAAATATACTGGGCCATTGTCACAGCTTCATGTCAGGCCAAGTACTCTCCCTCTCTTTCTCTGTCTCTCTAAAAATGAGAATCACATGGCGTAAGACCTCATATTCTCTAACGCCATGAGAATTTATCTTTAGGTCTCTGCTGCCAGCTTGAGAACAGAATCAGTCAAATCCTGGTCCAGATCCCATAACACAGAGCGTGACAGAGGGGGTGGAGCTTTATCCTCAAGTGCTGACCATATATATAATTTACATGACCCCTAACTAAGTCTTTTGGGGTAGATTTTGAAAAAATTCTTATAGAGACAGCTGGTTTATTTCTCTTAACATAAGAATAAGACCATACATTATATGTTCATGATGTAAAAATGTGTTTACAGTGCAGGCATCTTTGGACCCTGTGATCATTAGCATGTGAATCCCATAATCGTATATACAGTATCAAATCAGCCAAACCTCAGTATGGACTGCTGCTCCCAGTGAGAAACCACTGACTCATGCTGACTTGGGAAAGTAATACAAGCACACAGAATATGAGTGATGTGATTTGTTTGCGCACTATAATTCAGAGGAGATGGTTACGGCTGTGGATGGATGTTAAGTTGTAAATGCCCCAGTCTCTCTAAAAAAGAAAAACATTTCAGAAGGCACAATACCAGAACTTTCAGCGGTTGTATTATAGTGCCATTAACATAAGCACGACCAGCTCTGTCTCTCTCCAGACTGAGATAGTCGATGCCATCGATCACACTGATGAGCCTCTCCCACTGTAATCAATCCACAGCTGATTGATTTACACTGGAGTTCATGTTCAGCATCATCTGGGCTGTGGGACTTCTGTGTGCAGTGTGGAAACAGGATGGCCAGTTTTTTACTAATAAGTTTGCCTTAGGAAGCAGGACTTAAAAAGTTTTCTTCTTAGCACTAGTGTGAATCTTTGATCTCTGCTGAGGCTGTGAGATAATAATTTAAGAATACAGTTGCACTTGTTTCACAACATTATAATGCTTAAAGAAAACTGTGTCAATTAGAGAAATGTTGTCTTTTCACTTATCAGTTTATCATATGGGTGTTTCTCGCCGTGCGTGCAGCAGACTAATCAGCCTGCCTATGTGGCTCCCGGGGGCCTCCAGGCCTCAGGGTGGCGGTGGGCCAGCGAGGCGTGGCTGTTGTCTCTATACTGAGGCGACCCATGCAAGACCAGGCTTCTAGGCTTTTACACTATAAACACACAGTCGGTATGAGTTAATAAAAGGTCACAGCAAACCAGTGACCAAAGTGATGCAGGCTGCACACACTTTGATTTTACACTGTGGAAGCAACAGCGACAAAGCAGAACACACCCAGGGTGAGTACAAGTGCTGCCGCTGTGAGCAACAGACTGGTGACTACACAGCAAACTCACGCGCATGTGACCACAGTCCAAAAGAATCATCTCCCAAACGCTCTGTCTGTAAACTGTTCCATTTGACAAACCGTGCGTAAAAGCGCAACATGGATAAAGTGCATGGAGAAAAACATGAATAGGCGAACGAGCTCCATAACGGCGTACGTGTTCACATTGGTGGTGAAATTCGGCTTTAGTGACTGTGAGATCAGTAGTTATCTGCCAGCTCATCAGTCCTGACACACGAGTGGAAATAGACAAATGGAAAAATAAAAATGTGTTTGGAAAGAAAGTGGAAGAAAATGTTTTCCATGAAAATTTTTTTCATTAAAGTCGTGGTCAGCCGGTTTTACAATATACATGCTCACAGACGCATTTTACCCATCATGCCTGCAGGGATGTCTTACCTTTATACCCACAGGGAGAAAGCTGCAGCCGGCAGCACAAAGAGCAGCAGCAGCAGCAATTCAAAGAACAAAAGTGCCTCCAAATGCCTGAAATTCACTTTCTCCCGGTTTTCATCTGTCTGCAGTTTTCGACGCTCATCTACAACCTAAGTGTAACTCGAATGTTCTTCGCGAACGCAGTTTGTTCTGTTTGCTTGTTTGTTTGTTTTTCGCCTGGAAATCGCAGCTCAAGTCGAAGCATCGAGCCGCACAAAAGGGAGCGACACACACCTCATCCCGTCTCCCGCATCTGCTATGAGGCAGCGAAACCCCGCTGAGCGCGAAGGGAGGGAGGGTGGTGGTGGGGGGTTGGCTGTGCGGACATCCAGCACCGGCTGAGGTGGTCAAGTTAGATGCAGAACATTCAGTGCTTCTGGTAATGATTTTCAAAATAAAACCAGTATTTTACACCAAGGGGCTAGGTTTGGTCTCAACAGATAGGTAGGGACACAACCCCGCCACCCTTCCAAAACAAATTGATTGGCTTTTTAATGCCATCAACTAAACTGTTTATTAACACACTAGATCTGAATTTACATCAAAGAATGCCATGTACATATGAATTAAAATCATAAAATATAGTATATATATGAAAAAAATACACATGTAACCTGTCAGAAATTTTAACAGTGTCATATATTGACATATATGTTTAGCTAATAGAAACAAGTATTGTAGTAAGTCTGTTTATATTACAGACTGCACATTACATAAATATATATCCATCCCAAAGCATATCAGTATATGTTCATATCATATGTAAATGAAAAAGATAGACCTGTATGTTTAGATTTATCAAGATTATTAAGAAAATCATACAAACAAAAAACTTTAATAAGCATGTTGTTTAAATAAAGTTGCATTTTACTATAAGTATTTAACATGTTATGAACGTAAATCTTCATATATCAAGAAGATGTATACATGTGATAATATGTCGTATTTACATCAGCTCTTGATTAGGGACATATATGTCATATATAAAGTATAATAAGGCAAAAACATCATAGTATAGTACGGCAAAAATGTAATAAAATGTCATAGTATAAAACATCATAGTATAATAAGGCAAAAAATTGTTTGGCATGAAACGTCATAAAAACGTCATAGAATGATAAAGAAAAAAAATCACAGCAACGGAAAAAACATTTAAAAAACATTGTAGTATATTAAGTAACAAAAGGTCATAAAAACGTCATAGTGTGGTAAGGCATAAAACCACAAAGTGCAGTGTGGCATAAAAATGTCAAAAAACATCATAGTATGGTAAGGCATAAAAATGGCAAAGTGTAGTGTGGCATAAAAATGTCAAAAAACATGATAGTATGGTAAAGCATAAAAATGCCAAAAAACGTCATAGTATAGTATGGCATAAAACGTCAAAATAACATTATAGTATATTAAGGCATAAAAGGTCAAAATAACATCATAGTATGGTAAGGCATAAAAGGTCAAAAAAACGTCATAGTATGGTAAAGCATGACATGACATAGTGTAGTAAGGCATAAAAATGACAAACGTCATAGTATAGTATGGCATAAAACGTCAAAATAACATTATAGTATATTAAGGCATAAAAGGTCAAAATAACATCATAGTATGGTAAGGCATAAAAGGTCAAAAAAACGTCATAGTATGGTAAAGCATGACATGACATAGTGTAGTAAGGCATAAAAATGACAAACGTCATAGTATAGTATGGCATAAAACGTCAAAATAACATTATAGTATATTAAGGCATAAAAGGTCAAAATAACATCATAGTATGGTAAGGCATAAAAGGTCAAAAAAACGTCATAGTATGGTAAAGCATGACATGACATAGTGTAGTAAGGCATAAAAATGACAAACGTCATAGTATAGTATGGCATAAAACGTCAAAATAACATTATAGTATATTAAGGCATAAAAGGTCAAAATAACATCATAGTATGGTAAGGCATAAAAGGTCAAAAAAACGTCATAGTATGGTAAAGCATGACATGACATAGTGTAGTAAGGCATAAAAATGACAAACGTCATAGTATAGTATGGCATAAAACGTCAAAATAACATTATAGTATATTAAGGCATAAAAGGTCAAAATAACATCATAGTATGGTAAGGCATAAAAGGTCAAAAAAACGTCATAGTATGGTAAAGCATGACATGACATAGTGTAGTAAGGCATAAAAATGACAAACGTCATAGTATAGTATGGCATAAAACGTCAAAATAACATTATAGTATATTAAGGCATAAAAGGTCAAAATAACATCATAGTATGGTAAGGCATAAAAGGTCAAAAAAACGTCATAGTATGGTAAAGCATGACATGACATAGTGTAGTAAGGCATAAAAATGACAAACGTCATAGTATAGTATGGCATAAAACGTCAAAATAACATTATAGTATATTAAGGCATAAAAGGTCAAAATAACATCATAGTATGGTAAGGCATAAAAGGTCAAAAAAACGTCATAGTATGGTAAAGCATGACATGACATAGTGTAGTAAGGCATAAAAATGACAAACGTCATAGTATAGTATGGCATAAAACGTCAAAATAACATTATAGTATATTAAGGCATAAAAGGTCAAAATAACATCATAGTATGGTAAGGCATAAAAGGTCAAAAAAACGTCATAGTATGGTAAAGCATGACATGACATAGTGTAGTAAGGCATAAAAATGACAAACGTCATAGTATAGTATGGCATAAAACGTCAAAATAACATTATAGTATATTAAGGCATAAAAGGTCAAAATAACATCATAGTATGGTAAGGCATAAAAGGTCAAAAAAACGTCATAGTATGGTAAAGCATGACATGACATAGTGTAGTAAGGCATAAAAATGACAAACGTCATAGTATAGTATGGCATAAAACGTCAAAATAACATTATAGTATATTAAGGCATAAAAGGTCAAAATAACATCATAGTATGGTAAGGCATAAAAGGTCAAAAAAACGTCATAGTATGGTAAAGCATGACATGACATAGTGTAGTAAGGCATAAAAATGACAAACGTCATAGTATAGTATGGCATAAAACGTCAAAATAACATTATAGTATATTAAGGCATAAAAGGTCAAAATAACATCATAGTATGGTAAGGCATAAAAGGTCAAAAAAACGTCATAGTATGGTAAAGCATGACATGACATAGTGTAGTAAGGCATAAAAATGACAAACGTCATAGTATAGTATGGCATAAAACGTCAAAATAACATTATAGTATATTAAGGCATAAAAGGTCAAAATAACATCATAGTATGGTAAGGCATAAAAGGTCAAAAAAACG
Source organism: Seriola dumerili (assembly GCF_002260705.1). Lineage (NCBI taxonomy): Eukaryota > Metazoa > Chordata > Actinopteri > Carangiformes > Carangidae > Seriola > Seriola dumerili. The sequence goes on from NW_019181243.1 coordinate 45,171, forward strand.
TCATAGTATGGTAAAGCATGACATGACATAGTGTAGTAAGGCATAAAAATGACAAACGTCATAGTATAGTATGGCATAAAACGTCAAAATAACATTATAGTATATTAAGGCATAAAAGGTCAAAATAACATCATAGTATGGTAAGGCATAAAAGGTCAAAAAAACGTCATAGTATGGTAAAGCATGACATGACATAGTGTAGTAAGGCATAAAAATGACAAACGTCATAGTATAGTATGGCATAAAACGTCAAAATAACATTATAGTATATTAAGGCATAAAAGGTCAAAATAACATCATAGTATGGTAAGGCATAAAAGGTCAAAAAAACGTCATAGTATGGTAAAGCATGACATGACATAGTGTAGTAAGGCATAAAAATGACAAACGTCATAGTATAGTATGGCATAAAACGTCAAAATAACATTATAGTATATTAAGGCATAAAAGGTCAAAATAACATCATAGTATGGTAAGGCATAAAAGGTCAAAAAAACGTCATAGTATGGTAAAGCATGACATGACATAGTGTAGTAAGGCATAAAAATGACAAACGTCATAGTATAGTATGGCATAAAACGTCAAAATAACATTATAGTATATTAAGGCATAAAAGGTCAAAATAACATCATAGTATGGTAAGGCATAAAAGGTCAAAAAAACGTCATAGTATGGTAAAGCATGACATGACATAGTGTAGTAAGGCATAAAAATGACAAACGTCATAGTATAGTATGGCATAAAACGTCAAAATAACATTATAGTATATTAAGGCATAAAAGGTCAAAATAACATCATAGTATGGTAAGGCATAAAAGGTCAAAAAAACGTCATAGTATGGTAAAGCATGACATGACATAGTGTAGTAAGGCATAAAAATGACAAACGTCATAGTATAGTATGGCATAAAACGTCAAAATAACATTATAGTATATTAAGGCATAAAAGGTCAAAATAACATCATAGTATGGTAAGGCATAAAAGGTCAAAAAAACGTCATAGTATGGTAAAGCATGACATGACATAGTATAGTAAGGCATAAAAATGACAAACGTCATAGTATAGTATGGCATAAAACGTCAAAATAACATCATAGTATATTAAGGCATAAAAGGTCAAAAAAACGTCATAGTATGGTAAGGCATGACATGTCAAAAAAACGTCATAGTATGGTAAGGCATGACATGACATAGTATAGTAAGGCATAAAAATGCCAAAAAACGGCATAGTGTAGTATGGCATAAAAATGTCAAAAAACGTCATAGTATAGTATGGCATAAAATGTCAAAATAACATCAAAGTATATTAAGGCATAAAATGTCATAAAAACGTTATAGTATGGTAAGGCATAAAAAAACATAGTATAGTAAGGCATAAAAATAACAAAAAACGTCATAGTAGAGTATGGCATAAAAATGCCATAAAACGTTATAGTATAGTATTGCATAAATTGTCAAAATAACATCATAGTATGGTAAGGCATATAAGGTCCAAAAAACATCACAGTATGGTAAGGCATATAAGGTCCAAAAAACATCACAGTATGGTAAGGCATATAAGGTCCAAAAAACATCACAGTATGGTAAGGCATATAAGGTCCAAAAAACATCACAGTATGGTAAGGCATATAAGGTCCAAAAAACATCACAGTATGGTAAGGCATATAAGGTCCAAAAAACATCACAGTATGGTAAGGCATATAAGGTCCAAAAAACATCACAGTATGGTAAGGCATATAAGGTCCAAAAAACATCACAGTATGGTAAGGCATATAAGGTCCAAAAAACATCACAGTATGGTAAGGCATATAAGGTCCAAAAAACATCACAGTATGGTAAGGCATATAAGGTCCAAAAAACATCACAGTATGGTAAGGCATATAAGGTCCAAAAAACATCACAGTATGGTAAGGCATATAAGGTCCAAAAAACATCACAGTATGGTAAGGCATATAAGGTCCAAAAAACATCACAGTATGGTAAGGCATATAAGGTCCAAAAAACATCACAGTATGGTAAGGCATATAAGGTCCAAAAAACATCACAGTATGGTAAGGCATATAAGGTCCAAAAAACATCACAGTATGGTAAGGCATATAAGGTCCAAAAAACATCACAGTATGGTAAGGCATATAAGGTCCAAAAAACATCACAGTATGGTAAGGCATATAAGGTCCAAAAAACATCACAGTATGGTAAGGCATATAAGGTCCAAAAAACATCACAGTATGGTAAGGCATATAAGGTCCAAAAAACATCACAGTATGGTAAGGCATATAAGGTCCAAAAAACATCACAGTATGGTAAGGCATATAAGGTCCAAAAAACATCACAGTATGGTAAGGCATATAAGGTCCAAAAAACATCACAGTATGGTAAGGCATATAAGGTCCAAAAAACATCACAGTATGGTAAGGCATATAAGGTCCAAAAAACATCACAGTATGGTAAGGCATATAAGGTCCAAAAAACATCACAGTATGGTAAGGCATATAAGGTCCAAAAAACATCACAGTATGGTAAGGCATATAAGGTCCAAAAAACATCACAGTATGGTAAGGCATATAAGGTCCAAAAAACATCACAGTATGGTAAGGCATATAAGGTCCAAAAAACATCACAGTATGGTAAGGCATATAAGGTCCAAAAAACATCACAGTATGGTAAGGCATATAAGGTCCAAAAAACATCACAGTATGGTAAGGCATATAAGGTCCAAAAAACATCACAGTATGGTAAGGCATATAAGGTCCAAAAAACATCACAGTATGGTAAGGCATATAAGGTCCAAAAAACATCACAGTATGGTAAGGCATATAAGGTCCAAAAAACATCACAGTATGGTAAGGCATATAAGGTCCAAAAAACATCACAGTATGGTAAGGCATATAAGGTCCAAAAAACATCACAGTATGGTAAGGCATATAAGGTCCAAAAAACATCACAGTATGGTAAGGCATATAAGGTCCAAAAAACATCACAGTATGGTAAGGCATATAAGGTCCAAAAAACATCACAGTATGGTAAGGCATATAAGGTCCAAAAAACATCACAGTATGGTAAGGCATATAAGGTCCAAAAAACATCACAGTATGGTAAGGCATATAAGGTCCAAAAAACATCACAGTATGGTAAGGCATATAAGGTCCAAAAAACATCACAGTATGGTAAGGCATATAAGGTCCAAAAAACATCACAGTATGGTAAGGCATATAAGGTCCAAAAAACATCACAGTATGGTAAGGCATATAAGGTCCAAAAAACATCACAGTATGGTAAGGCATATAAGGTCCAAAAAACATCACAGTATGGTAAGGCATATAAGGTCCAAAAAACATCACAGTATGGTAAGGCATATAAGGTCCAAAAAACATCACAGTATGGTAAGGCATATAAGGTCCAAAAAACATCACAGTATGGTAAGGCATATAAGGTCCAAAAAACATCACAGTATGGTAAGGCATATAAGGTCCAAAAAACATCACAGTATGGTAAGGCATATAAGGTCCAAAAAACATCACAGTATGGTAAGGCATATAAGGTCCAAAAAACATCACAGTATGGTAAGGCATATAAGGTCCAAAAAACATCACAGTATGGTAAGGCATATAAGGTCCAAAAAACATCACAGTATGGTAAGGCATATAAGGTCCAAAAAACATCACAGTATGGTAAGGCATATAAGGTCCAAAAAACATCACAGTATGGTAAGGCATATAAGGTCCAAAAAACATCACAGTATGGTAAGGCATATAAGGTCCAAAAAACATCACAGTATGGTAAGGCATATAAGGTCCAAAAAACATCACAGTATGGTAAGGCATATAAGGTCCAAAAAACATCACAGTATGGTAAGGCATATAAGGTCCAAAAAACATCACAGTATGGTAAGGCATATAAGGTCCAAAAAACATCACAGTATGGTAAGGCATATAAGGTCCAAAAAACATCACAGTATGGTAAGGCATATAAGGTCCAAAAAACATCACAGTATGGTAAGGCATATAAGGTCCAAAAAACATCACAGTATGGTAAGGCATATAAGGTCCAAAAAACATCACAGTATGGTAAGGCATATAAGGTCCAAAAAACATCACAGTATGGTAAGGCATATAAGGTCCAAAAAACATCACAGTATGGTAAGGCATATAAGGTCCAAAAAACATCACAGTATGGTAAGGCATATAAGGTCCAAAAAACATCACAGTATGGTAAGGCATATAAGGTCCAAAAAACATCACAGTATGGTAAGGCATATAAGGTCCAAAAAACATCACAGTATGGTAAGGCATATAAGGTCCAAAAAACATCACAGTATGGTAAGGCATATAAGGTCCAAAAAACATCACAGTATGGTAAGGCATATAAGGTCCAAAAAACATCACAGTATGGTAAGGCATATAAGGTCCAAAAAACATCACAGTATGGTAAGGCATATAAGGTCCAAAAAACATCACAGTATGGTAAGGCATATAAGGTCCAAAAAACATCACAGTATGGTAAGGCATGACATGACATAGTATAGTAAGGCATAAAAATAACAAAAAACGTCATAGTAAAAGTATGGCATAAAATGTCAAAATAACATCATAGTATATTAAGGCATAAAAGGTCAAAAAACGTTATAGTATGGTAAGGCACAAAATGACATAGTGTAGTGTGGCATGAAAATATCAAAAAACGTCATAGTATAGTATGGCATAAAATGTCAAAAAAACCTCATAGTACATTAAGGCATAAAAGGTCAAAATAACATCATAGTATGGTAAGGCATAAAAGGTCAAAAAAACATCATAGTATGGTAAGGCATAAAATTACATAGTATAGTATGGCATAAAAATCACACTTTGTCTTTATCTTTTTACAACCCAGGGTGTAAATCTGTCTTTACACGTATGCATCCCCTTCTAGTATTGCCTGTTACGAACTAAGGAGTTTCTTCTCATTGACCACACAGATATTTCTCTTTGACAGCTAAACACTTTTGATTGCACCCAGAATTGCTCACACACACACACACACACACACACACACACACACACACACACACACACACACACACACACACACATCTTGACCATGTCTCCTTCATTCCTTTTTCTATAAAGTGCTCCTTTTTCAACATCAGTCTGCAAAGATCTTATTAAAATACACAAAGACAATTTGATTATTTTGTCAACTTTTTATTTTCAGATTTCCACCACAACATTGAGGAATAAAATTTTCATAAAATTGTCATAGTATAGTAAGGCATAAAAATGTCAAAAAACACCATAGTATAGTATGGCATAACACGTAAAAATACTATCATAGTAGATTAAGGTATAAAAGGTCATAAAAACGTTATAGTCTGGTAAGGCAAAAAATGACAGTATAAAATGTCAAAAAAACATCATAGTGTATTAAGGTATAAAAGGTCATTAAAACATCATATTGTAGTAAGGCATAATACGTCATAGTATAGTAAATCATAAAAATATCTTGTGACAGTAAGGCATAAAAACATCAAAAGACGTCATGGTATAGTTTAATAGAACAATCACACTTTGTAATTTTGTACTTTGTATGACCTAGCTTTATACAACCCAGGGTATAAATCTGTCCTTACACGTATGCTCCTCTTCTGGTATTGCCTGGTATGAACTAAGAATTTTTCTTCTACTTGACCACACAGATATTTCTCTTTGACAGGTTGACACTTTTGATGGCACCCAGAATTGTTCACACACACACATCCTGACCATGCCTCCTTCATTCGTTTCTCTATAAAGTGCATGGCCACTCTGTTCAACATCAGTCTGCAATTACACTCTGTTGTGACTGTAGCTTGATCTTTGCAAAGATCTTATTAAAATACACAAAGACAACTTGATTATTTTGTCAACTTTTTATTTTCAGATTTCCATCACAATATTGAGGCATAAAAATGGCAAAAAATGTCATAGTGTACTATGGCATAAGAAGTAAAAAAAAAAGTCATAGTATGACATAAAACGTCATAGTATAGGAAGGCATAAAACGTCACAAAAACATTATAGTATATTAAAGCGTAAAAGGTCATAAAAACGTCATAGTATGGTAAAGCATAAAACAACATAGTATAGTAAGACATAAAAATGCTAAAAAACATCATAGTATAGTATGGCATAAAATGTCAAAAAAACATTATTGTATATTAAGGCATAAAAGGTCATAAAAACGTCATAGTATGGTAACGCATGAAACGAAATAGTATATTAAGGCATAAAACGTCAAAAAAACGTCAAAGTATAGTATGACGTAAAACGTCAAAAAAAGGTCATAGTATGGTAAGGCACAAGACGACAAAGTATAGTAAGGCACAAAAATGCCAAAAAATGTCATAGTATATTAAGGCATAAAAATGCAAAAAAAAAAACGTCATAGTATAGTATGACAGAAAAGGTCATAAAAACGTCATAGTATGGTAACACATGAAACGAAATAATAATGTCATAGTATAGTATGGCATAAAAATGTCAAAAAACGTCATAGTATAGTATGGCATTAAAATGTCATAAAAACATAATCGTATATTAAGGCATAAAAGGTCATTAAAACATCATAGTATGGTAAGGAATAAAACGACGTAGTATAGTAAGGCATAAAATTGCCAAAAAATGTCATAGTATAGTATTGAATAAAAATGTCAAAAAACGTCATAGTATGGTAAGGCACAAGACAAAATAGTATATATAGGCATAAAAATGCCAAAAACATCATAGTTGAGTATGGCATAAAATGCCAAAAACATCATATTATAATAAAGCATAAAAAGGTCATAAAAACGTCATAGTATGGTAAAGCATAAAACGACATATTATTGTAAGGTATAAAAATGCCAAAAAACATCATAGTGTATTATGTCATAAAAATGTCAAAAAACGTCATAATATGGTAACACATAAAATGAAATAGTATATTAAGACATAAAACGTCAAAAAAACGTCATAGTATGGTATGGTACAAGACAACAAAGTTTAGTATGGCATAAAAATGCCAAAAAATGTCATAGTATTGTATGGCATAAAAATGTCATAAAAACATAATCGTATATTAAGGCATAAAAGGTCATTAAAACGTCTTAGTATGGTAAGGAATAAAATGATGTAGTATAGTAAGGCATAAGAATGCCAAAAAATGCCATAGTATAGTATGGCATAAAATGCCAAAAAACGTCAAAGTATAGTATGACGTAAAATGTCATAGTATCGTAAGGCACGAGACGAAATAGTATATTAAGGCATAAAACGCCAAAAAACATCTTATTATACCAAAGCATAAAAGGTCATAAAAACATCATAGTATGGTAACGCATGAAACGAAATAGTATATTAAGGCATAAAACATCAAAAAAACGTCAAAGTATAGTATGACATAAAATGTCAAAAAAACGTCATAGTATAGTAAGGCACAAAAATGTCAAAAAACATCATAGTATATTAAAGCATAAAACGTCATAAAAAAGTCATACTATGGTAAAGCATAAAACGACATAGTATAGTAAGGCATAAAAATGCCAAAAAACGTCATAGTATAATATGGCTTAAAACGTCAAAAAACATCATAGTATATTAAAGCATAAAAGGTCATAAAAACGTCATAGTATGGTATGGCATAAAATGAAATAGTATATTAATGCATAAAAATGCCAAAAAACGTCATGATATAGTATTGGCATAAAAATGCCAAAAAACGTTATAGTTTAGTCTGGCTTAAAACGTCAAAAAACAGCATAGTATATTAAAGCATAAAAGGTCATAAAAACGTCATAGTATGGTAAAGTATAAAACGAAATAGTATATTAAGACATACATGTAAAATGTCAAAAAAACGTCATAGTATAGTATGACACAAAATGTCAAAAAAATGTCATAGTATGGTACGGTACAAGACGACAAAGTATAGTAAGGCATAAAAATGCCAAAAAATGTCATAGTATTGTATGGCATAAAAATGTCATAAAAACATAATCGTATATTAAGGCATAAAAGGTCATTAAAACGTCATAGTATGGTAACGCATGAAACGAAATAATAATAATGTCATAGTAATGTATGGCATAAAAATGTCAAAAAACGTTATAGTATAGTATGGCATAAAAATGTCATAAAAACATAATCGTATATTAAGGCATAAAAGGTCATTAAAACGTCATAGTATGATAAGGAATAAAATGATGTAGTATAGTAAGGCATAAGAATGCCAAAAAATGTCATAGTATAGTATTGCATAAAAATGTCAAAAAACGTCATAGTATAGTATGGCATAAAATGTCAAAAAAAGATTATTGTATATTAAGGCATAAAAGGTCATAAATACATCATAGTATGGTAACGCATGAAACGAAATAGTATATTAAGGCATAAAATGTCAAAAAAATGTCAAAGTATAATATGACGTAAAACGTCAAAAAAACGTCATAGTATAGTATGACATAAAAGGTCATAAAAATGTCATATAGTTTGGCATAAAACGTCATCGCATAGTAGGGCATAAAAATGCCAAAAAACGTCATTTTATTGCATGTCATTAAAACGCTGCAAAACGTCATCAGCATAAAAATGCCATGGCATAATAAGGCATAAAAAAGTCATAGTATTCATATTGACATTGTCATGGGAGTTTTTGACAGAAATTAAACTCATTCATGTTTACTCCTGCTAGCAACCTGACTCCAAACAGTCCGAACGAGTTCACTCGAATATTGGTAGGGACAATTCTGTCCTCCCAAAATATTGGTAGGGACATATTTCTACCGTCCTTATGCAAACCTCATGTTTTAGTATGATTTGGCTTATACACACAATTTGATTAAGTTCTACTTCATGCTTGGGTGATTTCATTCAGCACAGTGGATGATTGTAATAGTTATACTTATAGCAAAAAGGATTTTAAAATGCATGAGGCTGAACCAGAGCCAGTCTAGCCTTTCCAGTGCGCTGCTCGCCTGGAGGACTATCAACCAGTTCTGTCAGTCTCTTTAATGGATACCGTGATGAGTGTGTGTTACAGATATGGGCTCACTGACTAATCACAATCAAGTTTCAACCCCAGAGGGTGGGGTATGTTGTGAAGTGGCCGATACAATATATGCACTGAAGACTTTGAAGGAATACAAATTAAGTATTATTATAAGTGTAGAAACTCTTGAGACGTGGCCAAAAACATGTCTTGTCATACATACATTGAAAGAATCAAGAATCACAATTAACAGTATTTTTTCTTTATCCAGTTTCTTTTAATCTCACAAAAACACATGAATCTTAAACATGAGCTCGCTCCTCTTTGCTTCTGTGCAGCTAACAATCTCACCAATTTTAAAAACAAGGGCAAAGAAAATAATTTATACATCCTTTTTTTTAATCATATCTACAAAAATAAAATCAAATACGAGGACTAAGGCTTTACAGAAAAAATTAACATATATAAAACAAGTGGGTCTGATTTCTCTATATTATATGAGTGAACACGATTTTTTTTTTTTTTTTTTTTAAAACAAAATAAAAAGACAATGAGATGAAAGTTAAAGATGTGTGTATGCATACAGTAGTTTGCACTGTGCAGGGAAGTTTTATTTGTGCAATATTACAAAAAAAGGGAAATCAGTTATAGCTTCTTTATAGCCGGTTAGGGCCAAACGCTGATGTCAATGTATGATATAAATGTAAAAAAGAAAAGAAAAAGGAAAAAGGAGATAATTGAAGATACAAAGAAACTGAGGTGTAGAGGTAGAAATTGGGGATGAAAATTCTGTAGTTAGAGGTGGGTGAAAAGAAAAGGAGATGCATGGATAGATTTTTAGAGAGAGATTGTAATTTTGATTCAACCAGCTCAGACCAAGTGATAATCCGATACTCCTAATTTCTTCTGTGAAACTATGGCCAAAAACTAATATTGCATGTAAAGACATGGAAGAATGTTAATATTTAGGAATATTTTTCTTCTTTTCATAGACAAAACTTCAGTTTCCTGGTCTGAGATGCTTGAAAAACAGCAGCCAAAATCTGACTACAAAAAAACAGTTCCCTTCAACACCTCTGAAAAGATATTTCACTTTGGTAGAACATTTTTACATTTTAGCACAAATTCTTCTGCGAGTTCATACAGGGTCAGCTGTGAAAATCAGCCATCCTGGCGATCAGTAGCACTGTTGTTTTTTTTTTTTGTTTTTCTGTTTACATCTGTACATATGTGAAAGTCAGACCTCTTGATGAACTCCTCCTCCTTAGGGTGTGCTGGCTAAAGAGTGAAAACCTTCCTCCAGGCAGTGAAACATCATTTTAGTAGCAGACTCAGTGGCTGATAGTGTGGTTCAGTTTGGTGGTGTAGTGTCAGGTCTGATGCTGGTAAAGAGGCCGGGTAACTAACTATAGCCCTCCCCAATTAGTATTTGAAACCAGCTCAAATAAAATTCAGTTCAGTTTGATTCTGCCCAGCTTGATTAGAGAGAGAAAGAAGCTATAAACAAATTAAAAAAAACAAACATTTTAACTGGTATGAGCCAGAACTTCTCATTAAGATGTTCTTTCCTTGTAGATGTTTAAATACATATTTTCTATCAAGTGTGTGTTTAGATCCATAGAGATGGACTTTGAAAAAAAAAAAAAGATCAGAGACAAACTTTGCTTAAGTGTCAGTTTTTGCTGGTTATACATGCCTCAACCAAGGCATAAACAAAACATTTCTCAACGTCAAGGACGATAAACGCCTACATATGATCCGAAAATAGTAAGAAGAATAGTTCGACATTTTGGGAAATACGCTAATTCGATTTCACGCCAAGAGTTAGACGAGGAGATCAATGCTGCTCTCATGTCTGTGTAATAAGTACAGAGCTGGAGTCAGCAGCATGTAAGCTTAGCTCTGCCTAAACACACGAAACAGAGGGATGAAACTTTGTCTGGCTCTTTTCAAAGTGACAAACTCCACCTGCCAGCACCTATAAAGCTGACTAATTAACAAATTTCATCTCGTTTGTCTAATCTATACAAACAAGATGTAACATATTATTTAGTGAGCTTTAGAGGCAGGCTGGCCGTTTCCTTTTGCTTCCATTGTTTACGTTCAGCTAAGCTAACCAGCTGCTGGCTGGAAGACTCTTGGCAGGAAAGCAGTTAAACTCATTTATCAAAATGTTGAGCTCTTTCTTTAAATGCATTTTTGCTTCATCAACTGTGAGGTGACCTTGATGTGAAATTTAATAATTTTTACAAAGCTTTTCTTATCTTTGAATAAATGTAAGTTGTTCAGTTCAGGGAGGTCTCACATTGCAAAGCTACTTGGTAAAGGGTCATGGCTTGAGGGTTATATATAAACACTGTATGGCATGACCACTGGATGGGAGAGGGGAGAAGATGCTGGTTCACAGTATTTCCTGTGGTTTTTCCACACACGATACACTGGAGAGGGCTAAAGGATGCACAGTCAAATCTTAAAGTGTAGACAGGCAATGTCAGCGGTATTATTTGGCAGCAATGTAATTGAGTAACAAACAGGTTTTCACTGAAAATTCAAGTTTCTATGTTTGAATCTGTCATTGTCTTGTTTCCTCACACTCGTTGCCCGTCTTAAAACAGCCCAAAAACATCCAAAATCTCCCAAATGTTTAACCTTAACAACTCTACATGTTCATAACAGCTGTGTGAATCCGCTGAGCTTGTTATTTGAATCGCTGAGATCCCTGTACGCCTCTGAAGCAGCGCTGAAAATAAAACCTGCCAGCATTTCAGTAGTAAACAGCGCAGTAGTGTTTCCAGAACTTAAAAAAAACAATCAATACCAAACATGTAATGATCAATACGTTGCATTGATGGATAGCCATCTTGTAGCTTAAAAAAAAGGCTTAAGGATATGACAGCATGCCTGCAACTGTTCCCATAGATAATAACTACCGTTTCTCCCACAGTGGGGGGACATGAACATCTGAGATGAATAATAAGGTTAAAGGATGCTTGTGTGTTTGTGATATTGGTTTCCTTACCCAGTGCAAATAACCTGAATTATATAGACACAGTCCTTCGGCCGTAGTGGCAGGTGAACTCAGTGTAAAGCAACCAGTGGAAGGGGGGAGGGGACCCCCAGAGGCCATCTTTGCTTAAGTGTCGGCCCCTAAATGAAGCCCAAGGCATGTCCAGTCCCTGATCTGTCCACTGTAGAAGATGTACATGACAGAGGGATGCATTGTGGGTAAAGTGCTGGGGTGATGGGTCCCTCGGATTTTTCCTTAAATTAACATTTCAACACTTTTCTGCTCCGTTCCTTCAACCAGCTCTTAAAAGCAAGACATACAAATCACTTTCCTTCACAAATATCCAACTTGGTCATTTTTCCAGCTCTTCCAACTTTTCCTTTTCTCTTCACTAGTCAACTTGTCTTCTGCCTTTTTGTTCCTTCATACTTTTGTCCTCACTTGCCCTGGACTCCTCCTCATGCTCTGGTAGAAGTCAGAGGTTGCGTTGACCTCAGAAATCCTGATGAGTCCGACCAGTTTCTTGGTATCCCAGGGAACCAGAAAAACAAAAACGGCTACAGTCCTTAGGCTCTGCTCCACTGGTCGGTGCATGCAGGGATGTGGGGCAAGGGGAGGCGGGGCTACAGTGCCCGAGTCTGACAATAGGTACATATGGATGTGTTCATATGCCATCAATCAAGACTGAATGACTGCAAGTAAATCCACTCCAGAGCAACATCAGAATCCAGTTGATTGAATCTTGGGTTCTGCTGGACTTCCTTCTTTACCTGGAGGGGTTCCAGGAAAAAAAAAAATTAGTATGCAAAACAATTAAAACTGCAATGTCAGCCATTATTGCAAATGAAAATTCAGTGCCCGCTCACCGTCTCCTGAGCCGCGATCCAGAGATGGCGTCCTGGAGACAGTTGCCGAGTGATTCTTTTGGTCGCCTGATTCCTGATTGACAGAGGGCTCTGTGAGGGTTTTCAAAAGCTTGTGATGAGCCTTCTCTATTTCCTGTAAAGGGATAAAGATGCAGAAGAGACGGATTTAAAAATTAGAGTAGGACATCAATAATAAATATGCTAACTTCATGGGTTAAAACACAACAGTATCCTGCTGCTTAGAAAAGGTTCTCCCAGTCAATCACTTTATTGATTGTTTTTGGGGACAATTGTCCTGAAACATAAGACGACCTCCAATTTTTTAAACCTAATTCCCAGAAAAACAATGAGGGGGATTCTCTGAGGGATGGATGGACACAAATAGATAATCACCTTCAGCTGGCGCAACTTGCTCATCAACCCCTCGATTGTGTTGAAAATCTCATCCACATTTTTGATCACGTGACTCTGGTGCCCAGCCTGTGATTGACCCGTTTCTTCTTCCTGTTCCGGTTGCATAGCCTCTGATTGGTTGGACTCTGAACCGCAGGCTGGCGTCTCCTCCGCAGGCTGCGTCTGCGGTGCCATCACTTCCTCCGGAGGCTGAGGGAAGTGGCTGGCGGTGGGGGTCGGAGGGTCGTTGAGATCATCGGTGACGCTCTCTCCCTGCTCTGTCGGCATTACCAAGTAGAAAGTGTTCCCTACAGCAGAGAGGTGATAAAAAACACAATGTGTATGGTGAGTGATTTCACAGAGAAAAGTAACAGCAACCCTACGATTATAGATTATAGATCATAGATCATAGATTATAGATTATAGTTTGTATACAGCTCTTGACTAAATTGGTCATCATTACCCTGCGTAGTGGCCTCGCCTCTCGGCTTGGATGATTGGTCTGGGGCGACATCATCAGTGATGCCATCAGGGACAGAAGAAGAAGAAGGACCCGCAACCACAGCTATGCACAGAGGACAGATGTGTGACAAAGAAAAGAGTGTGTGGAAGTGGAGTGAAAGAAGAGTGTGAGGGAGTGAGGGAAGAAGTTGATCGAGGAGCCAGTGTAGAATCAGTTTGTCATTGTGTTGTGCAGGGCAAGCACACGAAAGAAGAAGAGAGGATAAAGTGTGTAAGAAATAAAATAAATGAATCACAGAGTGCAGAGAAACATGCAAAGGAACGCCGCCATCAAAGGTTTGATCCATAAACAGACAGTCAGCTGAATTCACCATCAGTTCAAACAACACCACATACACTGGTGAGTTTATGCTTAATAACTGCAGTATCTTGAAAATGATGGTTTCAAATTTGAAATGATCTGAGAATTGAATGAACTCAGAGTGATCAGCCAACATGAGAAAGAGTTTAAGATAATATCTTGAAAATTTTTCTCAATCTGATCCGTTACCTTTCCTTATGACCTGAACGCTGGGCTGTTCAGTGTCTGAGGGCGGAACCTCCTCAGGTTCAGCCTCCAAGTCGTTGGTGCTGAAGTTGAGGATGGTCTCCAAAGACTCCGGCCGCTGTCTGTCAGAGAACGAGCTCCCCTCATTGGCCGTCTCGTTGGTGGGTGTGTCATCTGAATCGTGGCTCCATCCGTCCTCTTCCAGGTCTCGTGATATGAGCCGCCGAAGTGTTTCAACTGTAGAGGCGTGAAAACAACAAAAGAATGATGATTTTTAAATTTTGCAAGGATTAATGGCTGATTCCTCACAGGAGAAAAAAAGCCATTCATTTTAAGCTTTTTGGTTAAACATCCAGAAGTTTGTAGAGGTGATGCTGCAGTTTCTGCTCTTTTCTCACCATCTTGTAAAGCGGCTTCTGCCACCCCAACTGCTTGCCTTTCACCACAGATGAAAGCGCCTGATTGGTCCACAGGTGTGTTGTCAGAGAGCACAATGTCGTTGTTGGAGGAATGAGTCTCCATGGAATCTGACTGCTCTGTCATCGAGTTGTCTGGAAGGTTTAAAATAGTTGGAGAGTCTTTAAACGTGCAGTTAGGTGACGAACATTTACAGACAGTTTACATATTGAAGCTAAATAATTATAATGTGGTTACTACCTGCATCGACATTGCTGCCAGTTGATACTGGGGAAGCGCTGCGTATACTGGGGGAACTATAGAAAATGCACACAAACACAACACACACTAAGCAAAGTATCATCCAGTTTATGACTTCTTGAGATCCTTTAAATTTCTATGAGGATCACAGTAAATGTATAAAAAGAATATCCATCTAATAGAATAATGCACAGCCTGACCTGCAGGTAAAGGATTCCTAACACGTTCCTTAATTCATTATTCATGGACAGAAAATTTACTCACGGTAGTGGCATGGATCCATGATTGATCAGGGGTGATGAGCCATCCGCTGACGAGACAGTCTTCTCAAGTAAATCTTTCCAGCTGTTTAACCAAAATCCGGACAAAACATCTTTAAAAATGTACGGTAATGTGAAATGTATGTTCCTGCGGTAAATATGGACTCTATAAAAGAGCTTACGTGTTTTTTTCTGATGATGTTCCGGCCACCAGCTCGTAGATCTGCCTCTCTGTGGTGCTGATGACGTACAGGGCTTTATTGTCTATAGAGAAATTAGATCAGATACACAAAAAAGCAGAAGAGTGGTTAATGCCATGTCACGTATCACAATTATTCACATGGTTAAAAACCGCAATTTTACATTTTGCCTCTCTAAAAGACACTACAGCTGTACCTGTAGCTACTGAGCGGACCAGCAGTGAGTCCAGCTTCACCAGAGGGCTGAAGGAGGTCTTGCTGTCTCCGCTGCCTCCTCCGCCTCCACCCAGCCAGCGGGATGGATATCGCAGCTGCAGCCGGTCATCTGGGCCCCTCTGAAGGAGGACCAGGCAATCTGACAGCAGCAGCGCTTGGATCTCTGATGGAGGGATACAGAGACATGTGTTTAGACGGTATGAAACCACACTGATTAGCTAGTACGTGTCAGACAGAGACGGATACTGACCTATCTGCTTATCTTTGCTCACTTTCCAGGTGAGAGGACCTTCATGAATCATTCTCTTTGTGGTCAGGTCCAGACTCTGTGAGAAAGAAAAGTAAAACAAAACAAAATTGGATTAAAAAAAGAATAGTTGGCAGCCTTCATTACAATATGAACAAAAAAAAAACTGTCACCTTGAATTGAGGGGCAGCATCTAGTCTGCGTTGGTATTGGCTGAGACGTTGCCGATGTTCTGTTTCCCTGACGTCCTCGTTGACAGCCTGCAGTATCCCTCGGCAACAAGCCTGGGCCCGCTGGAGTGAGGGGAGGTCCGACGAACCAGCTGAAGGGAAAAAAAAAGAAGAATATGTCTTGAAAGTTGCGTCACAGAAAACTTAACAAACACGACCATCCAACACGAAGTAAACACTCCTCACCCTCTGTGTGTTTAATGATGTTGTCCAGCAGCAGAGGGTACTTGGTGAGTCTCTGCATCTCCGACACCAGCAGGTCTTTCAGCTGCAGCCTCCGACAGTGAGGACTCGCCTCACACTCCTGAGCAAAAGTCAAGCAGGTCAACATGTTGAAAACACGACTGTGGAACTATCAGGGCAAAGATAAACATACAACGAACACGCTTTAAGCCTTTTCCTTCACTTTTTTATGGTGGATCATCGACTCTCAAACAGATGGTGGCAAAAACTAAAACAAATCAAGTTGGGGAAAAAAAAGGCAGCTACAACACAACTAAGACTATTATTATTTATAACTAATAATTATAACAAATACTATTATAATGCTCATCTTGGTAAAACCAGAACATCCACAACAGAAATTACTGCTAAAAAACGTGCTGTCTGCATGAGGCTATAAAAGGCACATGGAGCATGCAAGCATAGGTTTTATGAAAGTTAAATATGTAACAGTAGGTGTGTGTGTGTGTGTGTGTGTGTGTGTACCTGGATGATGTGAGCGAAGCGAGGGTCTTTACGTTGTTTGTTCTTGATGAGCTCCAGAGCCTGAGACTGCTGACTGCACAGCTGGGACGCCTGTTCCTGAAACTCGTCTCCAGCTGCACCTTCAAACTAGAGACGCACACCACAGTTTACCTACTAAATACAGTGTACTGCACATAAACACATTGCCATAGAGATGAGAGGACGAAAATGGAGACAAACTGATGGCATTGATTATTAATCTCACCCTGGCCAGCATCACGTCCCCGATGTCCTGAACGATGGGAGTTTCTCTTCGTTTCTTCATTGCCTCACACAGACTTGCTGCAAAGACAGAGGCAACAAAAAATTGGGATTAAAATAACCTTAATCTCAATACCAAGTAATTATGTAATCTGCTAAAATTAACCTTAACTGGATGTTCAAACTGACATTAATCATAAATTCAGTTCATCCACTAATATGGCTAAAACACAAAGAAAATGAATGTTATGCTGCAAGACAAAGCTATTTCCTAGTCGAGTAGGATGGTAATGTGACACCATGTACCTCCTTGGCTGAAAATTAAGGCCCAGAACACATATTGACACAGTGGATCTGCAGGCTGAGGTTACACATAACAGTTACGACCCTTGCTTAGTATTTGCTTCACTTATTATTATTTACCTAGCAACATACAGCCCTGAAGACACGCTGACTGCAAGTACAACTCACTGTGCAAACAGAAACACTGGTAGAAGAAGCCACAAGCAGTGACACTTTTTTTTGTAATTGATGAACTGAGGCTGAGAGATTCTCATTTTTGATTCATTTCTGTACTGCACAGAAATTTAGACTCCCCCCCCCCCCCCCCCCCCCCCACACACACACACACACACACACACACACACACACACACCGTGGAGTTCGTAGACCTGGGGCAGGTTGGGGAAGATGCAGGCCAGCTCATCAGAGTTCAGCACAGACCTCATCTTCTGGAAAAAGACCTGGTCCAGGACCCGCAAGGTGCGCAGGTGGGACACCTCGGTGGTGAACAGCTCTGAAGAGGAGGATATACAGGTGAGCAAATGAAGAATGTAATCAGTTAACATATTGTTGAACACAGACAGACATTCTTAAATATTTTATTCATCACGATTGATCGTTTGTGAATTTAACTCGTACCATATATAACAGCCTGTCTGTCCACCTCCCTCGGGCTGAGTGAGGCGAGCAGCTGAGGAGGCACCGTGTCCTGCCAGTTCTGACCGTCACACACCTCCTCTTCCAGCGCCGCGGCGTCCGGTAGCAGGGCAAGGGGTGAGTCCACGCTCCTGTAAAATCACACACATGCATAAACGCACATGGGCAGATGGAGGGATGTACAGGCAGCAGAAGAAAAGAGATGCATATGGATGGAGTGACAAACAAAGAAACATGTCCAGGATGATTAAATATCTACCGACATCTTTAGATCTGGTTTTAAATGTGACACTTCTGTCTTGTGACTTTCAACTTCAAAGAGTTATGCATGTGGGAAAGAAGTCAAGCATTTTTATTTCTATTCTCTATCAGACAATTATTTACTGATTACTGATTATTTTACTACATCAATCATCTATGGGGCAACATGGAAACTCACCTGCGTCTAGACCGAGGGGTGTATGGGGGTGTAGGGTTCTCTAGAGACCTGAGTTTGAGAGAGAGTGGAGAGAGAGATGGCATGAGGTGAAAACCTACACTTCCAGGGGTAACGCTGGGGTGTTTATGTTGTCTGGGGTTTAAATCCTTCACTAAGGGGGTGAATCTTTTATTTAAAGGGATGCATTTTTAGTATCCTTAAGGTATCTGACGATCATCTCTGAGAAATTAGAAGAATCTGTGTGCAAATGTTAGCAACACTATCAGGAGGCAATAAAAGCTGTAGCTCGTGTAGTTCACAGAATCATTACCGCGCAGAGCTGCTGGACGCAGACGATGAGGCGCTGTGCTGCAGCAGCCTGAGGCCAGGCCCCTCCCTCTCCTCCCCGCAGTCCTCCATGTCCACATCACTACGAGAGCGGGGGACAGACTCCGTTCCTGAGGCAACACCCCGCCGACGCCCTTCTCCTTGAGCCTTCAACGACTCGCTGCGTGCCAGACGCACCGAGACCGTAGGGCTGCAAAAAGAAAGCATACACTTAGCATACACAGCAAACACTTTCAGCTGTACCACCCAGGTGCTGTTAACTGGTATTGAGTATATATTACAGGTGATAATGCAGTCGAAGAGAGGAGTACGTCAGAGCTACCTGTCCATGCTGTCTTCTCCCAGGCTGCTGGAGGAGAGCCTCTGGGCGTCGGCAGCGTCACCTCCCTCCTCTCCTGTCGTCTCCGTGTGATTCTCAAACTGCTGAATGATGTTCCTCACACTGCCAGGACGGACTGCACACACACAGACATCATTTAATAGTACACATACTTTCAGCAGAAAGGGCTAATGTGTATAAATTGAGGTGGAACACAAGCAATGTTCAAACTACTAGATTTCATGAAGAATAACTTAGTCAGGTATGTTTGATGAAAAGGAAAATATAGGAGTAAAAACAAAAGTGTGATGTACCTTCGTTGGGTGACAACGGGACATGGAATGCTACAAAACCAAAATGAACCAAAAAGAAACAATGAAATCAGAACAATAATAATAAAAATAACACAATGAAAACTCCATAAATCAATAAAGGAACCTGCAGTAACAATAAAAGGGCAAACAAAGGACAAAAAGAAATCAATGGTATATAATGAGTGAGAGCGTGTCATCATGTGAGCGTCTGTGTACTTGCGTGCTTCTAATGTGGTGTGACGGCGGACCAATACTGTCAGCTGATAAATGTGTTTGACAGATAAGACTCACATTTGCAGTTTAAATGCTAATAATAAAAACATGAGACCATTACTGTTTTAGAAAACTCACATTTCAGCATCTGTGCTGCTTTTTAGCGTCGAGACCATGATTATTCTTTACAGACAAATAAAAATATCTCTAAATTAAACCAGTAGCATGAGTCATCATTTTCTATTCATTTTCACATTTCCTTCCCCAGTTTTATGCCTGAATATAAGTGTGTGTGTGTGTGTTTGTATTTACTGGACTGCGATGTGGTTCGGGGTTTGCCGATGTACTTCAGGATGGGATTTCTCTTTTTATCCTCTCCATCTTTCTCTTTCTTGGTACCACTCAGCTGCGGAGACAGGAACCATAAAAGTCGTGTCATGTAATCAATGCATATACCTGATTCTTCTTTACCCTTCATTTCTTTTCATCTTCATTACGAGCTGCAACATTTCATTTTTGTTTACCCAAACCTGCTGCTCAAGAGTTACGTTTAAATGGCATGAAGAAAAGGTTTTAGAGTTTTGGTTACCATCTCTATGTAAAAACACACAGATCATTGCAGCTACAAACATTTACTAAAAATTGATTTGTTGAAGTGCAGTTTCAAAATAACAGTAGACATCATTATTTAGATAATCACTTGTCAGATCACTCCCAGAGGAAAAACAGAGGTTGCCAGTCTTACCTTTTTCGTCTTTAAGAAAGCAAGCCACTTCTCCTTCTCTGTACTCAGACCAGGGAAGACCTTGGAGTCTCTTATTTTGATACCAGAATGACGCAGGTATAGGAGGACCGCTGATGCCAGAGGAGAACTGTGGTAAGACGAGCGAAGGGGTGGAGACGGAGAGAAGCAGACGGAACAAATATGGTGGTGGAGTGGGGGATGTGAGGAGAAGAGAATCACCGGGGGAAAGGTGGGAAACAAACAAAGGGAAGATGTGAAGAATAAGTAAACAAATCACCAAGATGGGTGTTGCTGTTAAATTGCATTTCACTCCAAAAGACAAGACCGATATTTTCTTTTTACCTTCTGTCCTCTTCGTGCTTTGATCTGGAGTGGGGACAGAGAGGGAGACATAAAAAGGCTGTTAACTCCCTCCACAACAGATAGCAGGCGTTCAAATAGATATCCGAGAGACTTCTTTGAGATAAATCCAGTTCATTAAGGTGCAAACACCGGTCTAAGAAAGTGAATGTAGTGCCACAATCATGTGACGGGAAGCCGGCTGTGTGTGTATAAAGTCAAAGGAGTGAATGTCATGTGGTTTACAGGATTTGCGGCTTTGGTAATGACCTTTGTTATTATAGCCTGGGTGAGCTACGTCTGTCACTTTGTAATAACAATTTTATTGGGCCCCTAACAACAGCTCCTGTTGCTCAGCAGGAAAACAACCTGATCTTCTCTATTTTGTCGTTATTTAGATAAAGACCACCATAGCCTGAGAATGAACCCTTGCCCTCACCATGAACCGAATTTCTTGGGATTTTTACAATTTTACAGTTGCAGTCTGCAACAGGAAAACAACCTGATGAAACAGCAGAATCAGTACTCACAATATCTCCCAGAGGGCAGTGACCTGTCTGTCCACCACCTGTCTCTCTTTCACTGGGTCTCCATCAAGGTGCTGCAGATCTCCTTCTCCAAACAGAGAGCCGAGACCCATCATCTGCTTGTTCCTGTGAAACACAGAAAGACACACTGAACAGGTTAATGTGAGCTCAAGGAAAACTTAAATGGGAGACAACAATAAGATACTTTAACTGAATACCTCCCACAGTTAATGATCATCAATGTTATCACTGTTACACAGAAGAATATGTGAATGTGTGTACCTGTAGTCCTGTATCTGGTCCTGAATGTCCGGCAGGACCTGCTGCTGCAGCTCAGACAGGGGTCCTCTGATGTCCTCCTGGGCGTGTAACCGACTCTCTGATGGAGAGGACATGGACCGACAACATTTAGTCAGTGGATACAAACCCTCTCAAACAAACAGAACATCAACAGTGCTGCCACCTGGCCACGTTTTAGAATAAATCATCAACAAAATGTCTTATCACAGCTCAAAATTTCAGTTGACAGATTTTCAGTCTCACGTGAACAAAACTATAATACACATGTAATAACTCAACTAGCAATTAGACTTCTTACCGATATCTGTGAGATACTCCTCTCGTACTTTGATTTTCAAGGGCTGTAAGAAAAATAATTACATTTTTTTTTCACGTTTCAGATACTGAGAATGTGATTTGTTACTGCATGTCCCTACAGGATATATGGTAATAGTGGTATCTGAGATAAGTCATATTACTTTAACTAAGGATTAGAAGAAAGTTTTTCCTTTAGTTTCTGCAAAAAATTTAAAAGTATCAATGTGACTGCAGTGATTAAACAAATCTGTAGCCAATAATGGAATATAAGAGATAGAAGAATGTTAAAATAAAATTATTAAGTCATATTGGTACATACAGCATCTGGGTCCAGGTAATGGGAGCAGATCTGAGGTGCAAGTGCGCGGGCATCTTTAGGACTGGAGCCCAGGTAGGCCTCCACCGAGAGGTAAAACAGCTATTGTAGACACACACACAACCATGAATATGAGAGAGCAAACCAGGATAAACACATTGTATTGTTTAAACTCAGTGCTTGTGTTCAGAAAAGCTTTAATGATACAAAAAGATAAAGATATAGATAAGATTTTTGAGTATCTGCATTTACTATAGATGACGATGTTATCCAAAAAAATCTTTGTTTGATTACATGTGTTTAAATCTAGCACAGACTATAAGTTAGACTGACCAGAGGGTTGGGGTCCAGAAGCTGAGTGAAGACATATCTCATGAAAACTGTCATGTGTGCTGGTCGTGATTTCAGCAACTCAATGTCCTGGAATGGACCATCCATCTGAGATTACGACAGAGGAAAAGAGGAAAATGTGAATAATTGTACAGATGGAGGAAACAGCAAAATGTAGAAAGCGAAGAGAAATACAAAGAAAAACAGCTGAGAATCACAGACATGAGAGGCGCTAAATGTCCTTCTCACCTCATTAAATGCATAGCCGTCATCTTCTTCATCTTCTTCCTCAGGGCCAATGATCTGGGCCTTTCCGCCCTTTGAACACAGACGCACACACACGCAGATTTCAAGAAATGTAAAGCACTCTGTCGCACACTAGAGGACGCTGACAGCAGGTCCAAGCATATCTGCTATTTTCACTCGTATGCTGTGCATGCAGTGATCGGTGCAAAGGAATTGGATGATGTAAAATATGAATTGAGGGTTGTGGTGATAAATGATCTTTTCATTCTCGACGCTTCGTCTCATACGTCTTAAGAACACTTTGCAAGTCACTTTGGTGCATGGCAGGAATGGAGAGGAGCAGGTGAAGAGGAGAGAACAGAGCTGCTTCTCTGAACAGGCAAAGTGATACGCCATAAATATGTAGCTGGTGCTGCAGGCTTTGTCTGTGCATATACTAAAAATACACTGAAGATTTAGTCGACATAATATTTGCAGTTACTGAATCCTGTACCACAAGAAAATCTGAACAGTTGAAGTACAAAAATTAAAAATAAATACAAGTACTTTGCAGATTTCCTTGTGGTTCAACTAAGGTTGAATTCAATTAGATTTGGTAACGTTCACATTACAATAATCTCTTTCAGTGTGTTTGTGTGTCACTCACTCACTCTCTCTTCCTCCCTCTCAGAAATACACTGTACATATTACTGTATGTATTTATACCAGTGTGAATACGTCCAAAGACTCATAACCTGTTTTGTCAGGAAACAGTTTTTGTCACCTTGACCGAGGAGACAAAAAGTCACTATCAGACTCTGAATAACTGCTTTGACTGTTAGTGAACGAGGGGGTTCTGTGTGTTCAGTATAACCTCGACATAAACGTCTATCTTAAAGTGAATGCGAGTGCGTGTGTCCATCTCACCGAATCGGAGAGGGTGTGTGTATCGGAGCTCTGCCGTCGGTGTAGGGGGGTCCTGAAGGAGGATGAGGGGGAGGAGTGGGGACTCTCAAAGGCCTGGGGAGGAGGAGGAGGAGCAGGAGGAGGAGGAGGAGGAAGGGGGACGAGGGGGCACGGGATGAGTGGGACCATCACATACACAAACACACGACATACACAATCTCACCGGTTTTTGAAAAAAAGAAGATGTGCAGGCCTACCTCCATGTCCCCTTCGCTTGAGTCCACTGATAGTCGACCTGATAAAGCACAGGGCAGTTTTAAACCCCTTATACTATGACGAACGGTTAAAGGTTTAGTGTACATGGCCTTAGAGGTAAGTAACCATTGACCTTGGACGGATTTAAAGAAAAAAGGGGCAGATTATTTAGGGTAGTTAAGTGTGATATTGAAGTGTTGTTTTCAAATCACAACTTGTACTAGTATATGATATGTAATATGACTTATGAGATCTGCCTTCATTCTACAAACTTCTGTGTAATTTTGGCTGATCTGCTGACTAGTTAAACCAGGAGCTACAGTATGCCTTTGTTGTACTGAGAATTAAATAGAAAAAATAAGGAGATACAAACCTTCTCCAGCTATGACGTAGCTTGTGATAGATTCTGATCGCGTTCCCTCCTGGACAAGAAGCATCAGTATTTTCAGTAAAAGAAAAACAAAAGGTTAAATACACAGTGAGGACATCAGTGAGTGTTGAGCATCAGTAAATGAGCAAAACAGCCACGCCTTCCTCACCAGATCTTGCTGAATCTTGACCCTGACTTGGTGAGCTCTCCTCTTCGCGCTTTCTATCCGCTCCTCCAGTGACGGCGACGGGTTCCTCAACCGCTCCTCCATCAAGTCCTGTAAATTAGCCAGGTCTGGTTATCAGCAGCAGATTTTAGCTACAAGACATCATCGTCACTAATTACACAGGCAGTATGACACAACAAGGTGGTCAGGTAGAACACCACAGTATATAACATGTCAGATATTATGGATCTTTACATGGACGTTTTCTATTTTATTTGCATCTACGGAAAGATCAGGAAGTGGTCTGCTGTGTACAGTTTCATTTCCAAGAACTTATCTAAATACTGGAACAGCTCATTTGTTTATATACGAGTGTATCACCTGCAGTTCAGCTTCTTCCTGCTCCAGCATTTTCCTGAGTATCTGAGTGGCATGTTTTTGTACTTCTGGGTCCTAAAAGACATGTTAACAACAGAAACTGTAAATTATTTTGATGATGTACACTTGAACAAGTACTATATATATTATACAATTTCACTCACCTGTAGTGGTTTAGGTCCAGTGATTCTTTGGGAAGGGTTGCTGCTCAGTCCAGAGGGCAAGGGTGGAGGAGGAGGGGGTGGAGCTTCCCCACCCAGAGACGTTCTTTGATTGGGTGTGAGGTCAGTGGGGAGGGGCTCTAAGGGCAAGGAAGCAGCTGATGGGGGAGGTCCTTGTAGTGTCAGAGCTACATATGTTCCAGCTATCAATCAATAAAAAAGGGCATGATATGATGTTATCAGGAAGACAGACATAGCAAGCACATTAAATATAAAGAGACACTTCAATTCACCAACTACACTTATTTAAAACTCACATTTGATGAGCTTCACCACCTCCTGATGGGACATGGAGGACACCAGCGAGCCGTTCACCTGAGAGAGAAAGGTAGATGGGAAAAAGAAGAGATTCAGCAACATGGAAAACAGGGAGAAACCAACAACTCTCAGATTCAGTCTCTTCAACGTAAAGTAATAAAACCTTTATGATCCGGTCCCCCTCTTGGACCCCGGCCTTGACTGCTGCACCACCTGTAAGGATGAATGTAGGCATAGAGTGAAACTGTATGACTATCCATGTCATTGAGGTCATATATTTGAAAAACAATGTCCAAAATAAGATGCTATTGAAGTGTGTAATTTGACAGTGGACCTTCAAATCAATAAAATGTGTAGTCGTGTGAACTGGGAGAAAATTATACTTATTTTTCTTCAGTTTTGCTGAGGTTGGGTTTGATTCTTTTTCAGTGGGAATAGACTTTAACTTTCTAAATGTATGGACACTGTATCAAAACACAAACTGTCAATTTAAATGTATAAAATGAATAAAGCAGGAAAAACAATTTTACACTGCTTTAGACAGTATCTGTGTAAAAAAAAAACAGGGTAAAAACAGTGCATGTGTCTCACCTGGTCGGACATTCTGCACTAGCTTGACTCTCTCTCCACACACTGTGAAGCCGAAACCGAGCTGGTCCTTCTGCACGACCACACATCTCTGCACAAGACCAGGACCTGGGAGAGGATGACAGGAGAATAATGAGGATGTTTGGGGAATATTAAAGGACTTAAATTGTACTGCAATCCTACATCAGTCCTGCAATCACCTGTGCTCTCAGCGGGGATATCGGCCGTTGGCTCCCTCTGCTGGGCGGCAGAGGATTTGCGATCCGAGTCCCCGATGGTCAGACTGCTGAGCCTGGGTTTGAGGGATATGAGAGAGACACTTAGCCTGAAAAAATATCAAACATCTAATGTGAAACAATGAACAGAGGGAGGATCACTGAGAGAGAGAGATAGATAAAAAGTGATGGAACAGGCCAGAGTGAAAGAAGGGAAGCTTACGATGGGAAAAAGACCAATGATAGAGGAGAGAGAGGGGGGCTCAGGAGAAGATTCAAGGGAAGTGCGGGGTCAGAAGTGGGTTAGAAAGAGCAAGAGGATGAGTATATCATAACAAATAGGAAGCAACAAGAAAGCAGTCGACAGGAAAACTCACCAAGCAGCAAAAGGGCTGAAAGCGAAGCATGACGGAAAAGAGGGAAAAAACAGATAGAGAGGATAAAGGGAAAGAGAAAAAAGAGAGAGGAAACTCAGAATGAAGCCCAGTCCTGATACAAAAGGGCAAAGAGAAACTGACCAAAAGGAAATAGCCTGAAGTTCAAACGATCCCCACGCCCTTTATACTCTTACAGATTGTAAACACTGAGCGCAGCCATGACTTCCAAGAATATATTTATCTAAGGGCGAATGGCACAGAAGAAACACTTAAGTGTTTACAAAGTGTAAACACTTAAGTGATTTTGTATTATTCCAGAGGTCGAGTGACTGTTGGGCTTTAAGGAAAAAAAAAAAATCACCCAAAAACACAATGAAACTTCTTTTAAATCTGACTCAGAGTGTAATTAATCCATCCAGATTGACTTGTTGTGATTTACTAAAATCCAGAGATAATTAGCTCCAGTACCTGCACAACCAATTCATGCTACAATGATTTGTCAACTAATGGAAAAGTACATTGATAGACAACAACAGATGGTTGAGTAATCTCTTTAGTCATTTGTCAAATAAAAATGTGGATCTTTTCCTGGTTGTTGAATGTGAGGATTTGCTCCTCATATTCAGTTCTTTTGGGGTTTGGACTTTCTGGCCTCAAAAAAAAACAAGCAATTAGAAGACTCAACCTTAGATTCTGGAAAACTAAGATTAATCAAAAAAATAATTAAAAGATGAAATGATCCTGAAAATGATTAGATGTAACTCTATACCCATCTAAATGGATGGATATACTCTGAGTAAATGGTAAATGTGGTTTGACTGTGTTTTTTGCTTCAGAATACAGCTGAGCTTTCCCGGGTAGGTGCACTCAACACTTTATATATAATACAAGAAACTAGCAATGCACCAAATCCAATCCGTCAGTATCAATATCAATGGCAATATTGATCCGATAAAGTGGATAAGGTAACAATCATAATTGAACATATACATATGAACTGGCGCTACAACACATTGTGAGCACATGAAATGCATTTTATATGTATACGAAATTGTTTCTCACGCAAGCGCATGAGAGACAACTGTGCCTGCACATCAAGTCAAAGTGCCCTGAAATAACAAGAGCAGCCACTGAGAAACTTCCTGCCACAGCTGTACAATCTGTAGGTGTCAAACCACCCCCTCCACCCCCAAAAAAAACCTTGACACAAGCTCTTACTGGACAGCTGTCCTACCTGAACAGGTGTGCGTTTTTCTTATTGGCTGCCCTGCTGTCACATGACACACAAAGACAGTGGTGGGCACGTGCACAAGAACATACACACGGAAAGAGTTGACAGCAGGAGAAACAGGAAAGACATATGATCAAAACAAAGAGGCATCAGACAAACGATCACAGAAGCACAGTGTAGGGTTATGTGGTCAATATGGTGATGAACAACACTAACAAACAGGATGAACTACAGTACGTCAAGTGTTTTAGCCGAGGTAGAAGCTAGACACAACAGGTGAAGAGTCACAACATGACATTCAGGCAACAGACAGACACTGAAACCTACTGAATGAAATATCTACATGATTGCGAAATCTTTTGCATACAGCATTTTGCCCTCCCTTTGCTTGTTTTTTTTTTTTTTTTTTTTTTTAAATCACCTCCCAGTAAACAGCCTGTCTAACTCGTTTTTAACTGGCCAGACTGGGAAGTGAAATAAAGACATATCTATTGGCTAATCTGGAAGCCCTACATTTTTGAGCAAGCCTTTGAGGTGTACCACAGAAACAGAGACTGTCTGGGTGTATGGGCTTGTGTGGCTCCTACCTGTCCAGTGTAGAGGTGGGTTGGCGAAGACTCATGTCTGCAGCCTTGTGACAACTCCTCTGCTTCCTGGTGCGGGATCAACGCTGTCACTGGGCCTCTTTTATCATCATCCCTATCACCATCGTCATCTCGTTCCTCCTCAGTTCTTAGTCCACACAATGGGGCTGTCTGTTGTGCTTCGATCAGATCTTCTAGCTACTTGGAAGCTGGTTCAGATCAGACAGAGCGCTCCTCATGTTCCCATCCACCCATGAGGTTCCAGTTAGGTGTCAGTAGGATTATAAAAGAAAGTGCTGCTAAAACTAACATTCAAAACTGACTATCTCCTCAGTACCCAGGTTGCATTAGTGGTTCAAAATAAATACTAAAACAAAGGAAGTTAGTGGTTTGGTGCAGTGGTTCAGTCGTAGTGGAAAATGGATAAAGGATAGCCTGCTTCCTCACAGGTCATCAATCATGAATGAATGACTGATGCGTCTCGCTGTGCTGCAGGAGAACAACAACAGCCATGCGTTTTAGTGTCTGTGTAAAGCTAATTCATTGAAGATAAACTCAAAGTAACAGAGATTATTTGATGACAACTTGCAATGAAATACTACCTTGTTTACATGTGTGGCTTCAACAGCTGTGCCAACCTAACTAATCCCATACAAGCTAAGCACTACCTTAATGTCGTCCGTTTCTCAGTCATATGCTTGCATAGATTATTTTAAATCTAACATGGATGTTCAAAGTGATTTTCATAGAGATATTGTCCGTATTGGTGTGGCTAGTTAATGCAAAGTAGTCCACACACAAATAAGGCGTACCTCAGCTTGATAAGTAAAAAAAAAAAAGAAAAGACTACTCCAACATGCTCCCAGGCTAACTGTAACTGGCATTAATTTACATGCTATCACACTGTAAACAACAACCAACCCAGACGCTAACGTTGGCTTTGCATTGCTCCCTAACGAACTAGCTAGCTAATTAGCAGGTTACCCGGCATTAGCTAGTTCTGTCGGCTGTTGAGTTTATAAAAATGGAAGCACAGTGCAGGGTGAAAGCTAAATGTGCTTCTCTATTTGAGTTGTGACTTATCTAATAAAATGACTAGGGAATGATAACGACCATCTGAAGCGGCCTGCTGTGTCCATCTAGCGTTAGCTTGCTGAAGTTAGCTCTACGAACAGGCCGATTTCAATCCGCGGCATGACGTTGGTGCTCAAGCCGACCGAAAGCGCAGCGTATTCGGCTTTCAGCTGTGCCAGCGAGTCGGTTCTTCCCAGCTAGCTAGATAACCAGATAGATGTGCAAGACGAAAGGCCAGTATAACTTAAACTGCATGCGAATAGATGGAGATTAAAGTGGTTGAGATGATGGAAGTCCGTGCAAATTCCAGCTCGATATATCCCAGTTTTCGTGCAAATTCAGACACTAAAGCTGCATGTTAGCCAGCTAGCTAGAAGGCAATACGATTCCAGTAGAGCTCCACCTCAGGGTCTTCTTTCCAAAACAAGTCACAGAATTTGGATTTGCTTCTCTCTCTCGTGGTCCGCCAGAAGACTCGAAATTTAATCACAATCTTCGTTGCATATTTTTATTGCCTTTTTGGCCCCGGTTCTCATAATAATGATCTCTGCTGTGTTGTTATTCCTGCTGTCTTGACTGGCTGCTGATCCACCACCATGTCCTCAAAAGATCATACGGGAAACACGACGCAACACCGCCCTCGTCTGGCTGGACTGCGGTATTGCAGGTAGTTCGCCCCACCGCAGTATCGATGCTATTGGCCTCCAGGGATCCATGCAGGCAACCGTAAACTGGAAAGTAAAATGACTTGTGCTAAAACTATACACGATATACAAAATGCAACAACACAAGTAAAAGGTAACGTTGTAAAATTCTATCTAAAAGAGAAAGACTTGAGCTTTTAAGGGAAGCTTTCCAACTTTGTTTCAGTCTTTGTTTTTAAATACCAAATATGGCAGAGATCATTAAGAAATAAATGTCCTTTTAAACCTTGTTTGTTTTTCATCAAACACTAAAAATACTAGTATTGCGTGTGTACTTACTGTATTATTCTTATAGATAATATAATTTAATGTAATATAATGTAATATAATGTCATTTATAATATATATATTTTACAATAATCACCACAACATTTTGAGCTATAAAATCTCTCCAGACATGATATTGGCTAGTGCTCCCAATATTTTCTTTCTGGACTTTGCCATATACTTTTTAATGCATTTTCAGATCAGACTTTATGACCCTTTGGAGTCTGTTTGGACTGAAAACAAATGCTAGACTTCGAATCACATCTATTTTCCATATTTTATATAGAAATGAATTATCACTATTAACTATATATCAGTAGATTATAGTTTAAGTAAAGGCCTACACTTAAGACAACAAAAAAAATCACTTCAGTCTGGTAACACTACTCTTCCAGGTCCTGTGAATCCCAAGTACAAACAGATGTGGGGAAAAGTGGGTGCAACCAAAAAAAGTCAATCCAACATCTTTACCCAAAAGATCTTTCTGGTTTTGCATTTGACACAGCCTCACGAGTATAGTTTCTTTTTATACTTAGCTCAATATGAGAAGCACTTGAGAAGAGGAACTGCCATGACCTCACTGAGGCTTGGAGATTGTTTCAACTCTTTACCAAATATGGCCAGTGCGGGGCGTGGGAGACGTTGTGCTGGGAGGTATCGGGGGATGAGATGAGGGGGATGCGCCGCCAAGTACGCACTCCGTTACAGGAACTCTAAGCTTATTGAAGAAAAAAAAAAAGATGAACGATAACACGGAGCCAAGCAATCGGTAAGATCAATCTTCAGCTCAAACTTTTATTTTTCTCGCAGAGAGTTTTTGTGGAAGGTACCAACTAGCGTTAATCATGGACTATTTTTGGCTTTGAGCTGGGCGCGGTATGTCCGCTATTTGGGGACGGAAAACCTCTTCATTACACACTTATTATGCCAATTTTAATGTGTCTGTTTGTACAGAGAAGTAAACATATCTCCTCTGGCTTCATTATAATGCTGCTGTGTCTGCTTTTCAGCCTTGATTTTGTGATACAACAGAATGTATAAAGATTTATTGGGTGTAGTTAGTTTTAAGAAGCTTTCTCTGTTGCTATGTCCTCATTTCATACCAGTATAACATTGAAGTTCTGTACAGTGATGTGCAGTGCAGCACTCAGGTTTGTTTATTTTAAAAGCCAACTGGTATGTATGCACGGTATGTGTAGGCTATGCTATCAAACCAAATCTTGGTTTCCTGTCAGCGGCATGGGCAGAGACCTCGTGTACCACACAACCACATCTCTCTCTGTGTGCTACAACAGGTTTGTGTCCCTTATTTATAGCTCAGACATTAATCAATATCTCTGGCAGTTTGAAACTGGGCGACTAAGCATGAGCAGCATGTTAATACTAACAGTTTTCAGCAGAAACTTAAAGACGGGCCTTATGGATTAAAGCTTGCTTCTGTTATCAACTGAGAATCTGACTCAAGGCTTGATTCCCATTATGTCATGACAAAGTGATGAAGTGCTCATTTGGTTTGTGTCGCTTGTGTGGGTTCCTGCAGACTGCCATTAGCTACTCGGAGCTGCTTCCTGTGTTCTCATTACACAGAACAGGAAGTGACTAATGAAGTTAAGAAATGTCAGGGTTTCATTGGTCAAGGGAGGGAACATGTTTTTCTCTTTGAGTGATGCTTTCATGAAAGATGCACCATCCCTCGACCTGTTAGAGTAACAGTCATGGTCTTTCTTTGTGAAATGAAAAGTTTCTGACCTGTAATCATAGCATCTGCTGCTACCGTACAACAGATCATTATCCGTTTAATTTAGTCAAACACCAAAAATGCAATTTAAAATACATAAAGTCTGCATGTTTTGAGAAAAAAATTAGACAGTTCCGGTGACAAAAGGTGCATTTCCTCGCTTCAATGACAGTCTGTTTGACTGTGGAGATGCTCGCTCTGCTCAATCTACCTTAAAACAACCTGATGCAGTTCATCGTTGTGCTCTGCATTCACAGGAAATACTCTTTGTTCTCGTCACTGCGCACTATATGAGAAAGTAGGCTGGCCCTCACAAGGAAAAAGAAGAGAATTACATGCAGCCATTTTTCATTATAAACGTCTCCTGCAAAAACTGCCTCAGCTTATCATCAAATTTAAAACCACTTCATGAAACCAGATCTCAGTTCTGTTAAACTCTTGTTAGCCCTCTAGGAAATACTGACCTTGGCAGGACCCCTTTCCTCTATTTTGTGTGTTATAACTAGTTGAATGTCTCATCCCACTGGCTGATTTCAAAATTTCAAATCTATGTATTTACTAAAAAAAACAAAAACAAATTTGCCTTTGTTTCTTTTTCTTTTTATCTGCTGTGCTGAGTCTCTTTTGCAAAAGAATCCTGACTATCGATGAGATTACTTGATGAGATCGAGGTTATATATGTATCTAGAGGGTGTCGTATAGGTTAGGGTTAGGCAAATTTGTGATTTGTTTTTGGCTTCATAAAAGAAAACCTGCCTTGAGTTAAAAACATCAAAGTTTGGACACTAGAGGGCGCCAATGTAAAAATTTCTAGTGCAGCCTAGATTTACAAATGTACTCTAGAGCAGGGGACTTTCCAACTCCTTCAAGCTTCTGCAGACAAACTTCAACTTCCTGAATACCTACCCTGCACAGGTCACAGCTTGAACAGCCAATCGAGATTTATCACACATTCCTTGGTCCTTACACAATTTTACTTTTGAGCCTAGACATGTCAGTCAGGGACTGAAGCACTTAAAAACCACTTTAATTAGCATCTATGCTGTTGCAGTTTCTCACCATTTGACATTGTATAAAGCCTATTAAAAGCCTGTTTATAACATTTAGCGAATCATCTGACTCCACTATGACATGTCTTTAACAAACTGGTCACTGGCCAGCTGTGCAGAGATGTAAAGCATGCATCATTAAATCAGGGCTACAGCATTTTCTAAGAAAGAGAATAAGCTGACTCTCTGCTTAAGAAATGAAGTTCCATAGGATGTTTCAGTGATATACTGTACAGTATTACTTTGCTCGCATTTTGCATCTAAATATTCCAAAATCACATTATAATTTCACCAAACTCTGCATCTATTTCTCCTGATTACTCTCTTTGATTTTCATCTTTTTGCAGAATAGGTGAAAAACATCCACAGAGTATGTGACAAGCTTCCAACACAGGATCTCACATTCTGTTTTAAAGACTTTATCTTGACCCTCGCTGGACCACAGAAGCCGCTTTCAACTCCTGACTGACTGTGATATCCCATCATGCCACTGATCATGTTTCCCACCTCCCAGCTGCTATGGGTGCGTGTAGCTGCCCTGTTGTTCACCTGCGTGGCTTTCAGTGTTGCAGCACACGGAGCCAACATCGGCGGAGGCATGGCCGACTGGTGCATCTTCTGCTGGGCGTTCAGCTTCGCCTGCACCCTGCTGGTCCTGCTGGTGGAGCAGTTTGGCCTCCAGGCCCGAGCACCGGTGTCCTGGTCAAACTTCCCCATCACCATAGCTTGCTACGCCACCCTCCTTTGCCTCTCTGCCTCTGTTATCTTCCCGCTCTATTTCCTCAAGAACCAGCAATATGTCAGTGATGCTGCTCGTGACCATCGCATCGTCTCCACCGTCTTCTCCTGCCTGGCGACGGTGGCCTACATGGGGGAGGTGAGCCTGTCTAGAGCGAGGCCAGGGGAGGTGGCAGGTTACATGGCTACAGCTCCGGGCTTGTTGAAGGTGTGCCAGACCTTTGTGGCCTGCGTCATCTTCATCCTGGTTAGCAACCCTGTGTCATACGACAGTCATGCAGCTCTCAAGTGGTGCATGGCCGTGTACTGCATCTGCTTCATCCTATCCATGGCTGTGGTGGTGCTGTGTGTGGGCGAGTGCACAGGCTGCCTCCCCATCCCGTTCTCCAAGTTCCTGTCGGCATACGGGCTGCTGGCGGTTATCATGTACTTGACCGCTACCATCATCTGGCCTGTGTTTCAGTTTGACAAACAGTACCAGGGTAGAAGTTATGGGTCGTCAAACCTGATCACTGTGGCCGTGCTCACTGCCCTCAACTTCCTGCTTTACCTCGCTGACCTGGCCTACACTGCCAGACTAGTGTTTGTCACTGTCTGAGAAGAAGAAATGAAGGAAGGAGAGGCACTGAGTGATGAAGAGAATAAATAAACTAGCTTGAGTGGCTTTGCAGAGAAGTGTAGCTGATTTTGAATTTCTGACAAAAAAGACATGACTTTAACCTTTTGCTGCCTAATTGTAAAATGCTGGAATTAAATGTCCTGTTGATACATGGAAAGCCCAATAAATCAAAAGCTCATTTACATCATGTGTGTGTGTATACGTGAGCACAGTACTAGTTTGTATATTTCCAAATATCTGCAATGACAGTAATTAACGTCCAGTGTGACCTTTGTTAAGTAGAAGGTGAAAGATCTAAGTGTGACACAATTAAAACAATATGAGGTCTGTTCAAATCCAATGAAGTCAAACACACTGAACGAAACCAAAAGTGAAAAGGAAATGTTGCTTTTTTTATTTTTTAATGTTTAATCTATTTTTTATTGGACAGAAATGTATTTATCCGAGACACACATGTAATCTTTGGTTTCTGATGGAGAATACACAACCCACCAAAAGGATTTTGTTCCATATGATTCTTATTATCTTTTGTTAATAAGGTTTTGGGAGAAAAAAAATACTTCCAAAGTATCAGTATTGAAACAAGAATGTAATTTGAGCACATTAAGCTTTTAGTGAAACCAATAAATATTTTGTGTTGAAAGGAATGTGTGACTCAGGCAACTGTCATTCTGCTTTGTTTACTAATTACTGATATTGTGGACTAATGAATGAATTAAGGTTACCTCCCACCCATCTGAAGAAAAACATACATTCATTTGAGACTTAATGTGAAACCCTAAATTATCCTGAGAATGTTGCCTTCAACCATACGTTCACTGTCCCTACAGTACATTCACAAAGGAAAGGTGTTCACATTAGAAAGGAGGATTAGATGACAGGAAACATATTCTCATGTGAAGTCAAAAACAGCAAAGGAGGCAGCAAGCTGAGGTAGTCTTCAACAATATGGACATTTCCATATAAATATATGAGATCAAAAACTATTCACAGAGGATCTGTTTAGTCCAGTGCATGTTTTAGCCTTAAACTAACGTTGGATGCTCATCATTGGTGTCTAGAAGGCACCAGCAAACCTGTATCTTTATTTATAAGGCCTTGCTATGAGATATTTAACATCCTTTGTTGAGTTCAGAAATAATAACCATGACACCAGATTATGAGATCACTCACAATATATTTTTCTCTGTATTTTTCTATACTCTCTCTGAAATGCATCAACAATGACACTTACACATACTTTTAAGAGTTTCACCAATTGTTGTCCATATTTACCTGCATTGTCTGGTTAAACCAAAGAAAGGATTATTCGACAAGGCACAAAATGTGTGTGTGTGTGTGTGTGTGTGTGTGTGTGTGTGTGTGTGTGGTGAAGCAGTTGAAGTTGATCCAGACACTGGAGGAGATGAGGAGCAGGACAACAGCAGTGAGTTAATTAGTTAGAAATCTAAACCATCTCCTCTAAGGCAAAAATCTATTTAAAATGCAGAGCAAAAAGATGACAGCAGAGGGCGCCAAGTTGTAATAGTACAAAATCACAGTATGAGACTTCTGGTTCTGCCAAATGACAGGTCAAGCCTACATTTAAAAAAAAAGAAGGGAACCAGACTAAATGTCAGAAACTACTGAGGAGTAACACATCTGCTGGCCAAATTTAAGTATTTCACTTAACATACAGTGGCTCAGAATCGTTGTTGCCACAATTTAAACAGGGTGCAGCCCACATGTGAAGATCAAGAAGAATGAGAGATATCAAATCTTTTCTCTGGCATAAAAACCTGTTGCTGGTTATGCGGTTATGCATTGTGGTATGTTGAGGCAGTGCCTTTAAAGACAGAAATAGAAACAGAAAGCAGAATAGAAGCAGAGCAATTTCAACAGCAGTTGCCACAAATTTTCAGATCTCATTTTCAACATCATGGAAGGTGAGTTAAGATAAATTAAATTATTCTGTGTAGGTCTATGTTCCATGTTATGTGTGAACTGTATTCAAAGATTAATCACTGAAAAACATACATGTATATTCAAGGTTGAAATAGTTCAATGATATATTACAAACTACTGTCAGTAAAACTTATGTGATCCATAAAGCAAACTCAACTAAAGACATTTTGAAGTGACTGAATACAAAAGTAAAAATAATGCTGCCTGCATGTATTTTTTGATGTTCATACATAGATATGCAAAATATTCAGTGCTTTTTGCCAGTGTTCATATTGAATGTATCTGTAAAAGTTTCACTGCCAACATTTTTTTGAGTTGCATGATAACCTTGTATTGTTTTATTTTTTTCTATTAATGCTCATTGCTTGTTGATAGATCTGACAGAACTGTTTTCATGCGTATTTTTTTTACTACGATGCTGCACACTTGACTTTAAAGCTGCACTGGTAACAAATCACAGGATAAGACCTATGGTTCTGCCAAAGACAGGTCAAGTCTACATTTGTTTTAAAAAACAAAAATTAGACTAAATGTCAGACTGAACCACTGAGGAGTAACACAGCTGCTGGCCATACTTCAGGACATTTTGAACTATTTAACCATTTAAATCCAGTGGCTCAAAATTTTGTTATCACAAATAAAACAATTCAAAGAACTTTTCTTGCGCCTGGATTTGCCATCCACTGTCAATGTGAAGCTGCCTCCCTCTGACTCACAGAAAAGACAGAAAAGGTCAAATGTGACAGAAATTGGTAATCCAGATATTCAGGACATTTTGGATATTCCTGACTATAGCAGCTCGATGTAAGAAGCACTTTTGCTTTTACTGTATAATGAATGTGTGAGGATTGACTGAAAGAATGTCATCAGGCAACAGAGACCAAAAATAAAAACACAGACATTTGCTATAAAAGACAACACAGAAAACCTATTTGACATTCAAGTGAGTCAGGCTTATTCAAAGTCTAGAGTGCTTAAACTACCTCTATGGCAGTCTATAAGTATTTGTTATGTTAAAAATGAAGCATCAAGGACAATGAAAAACATCAATGATGAAAATATAACATGCAAAGAGCTACAGTGTCACACATGCTGATAAGATACTACACATCCATATATTTTAAGCTTTGAGCTGAGATAGAACCACTGAGAGCAAAAGCCCAAAAAATCATTCCAAACTCACTTTTATCATATAAATTAAATATGCTAAAATTTATATAATTACATAATTGAATCTCAAGCAAGACATGACTTTGGTTGACTATGTAATGAAGTGTTTTAACTTTCGAAAGTAACACAAGCTCAAACCTCAAACCTCAGCTACCACAGAAACTTGAAGATCAAGAACAACCAGACTGAAAAGTCTTTGCTGGTTATACGTCATAGGTTGTTAATGCAATCACTTGAAAGCGAGAAAGACAAAACAGAATCCAAGCAGAGAAATTTTAACAGTAGTTCCAACCCGATTTAATTTTTTAACATCATGGAAGGTGAGTTAAGATCAATTATAATGTATTCTGTGTGGGTTTATGTTTCATGTTATGTGTGAATTGTATTCAAACATTAATGACTGAAAACAGAGAGTAGTTGAAAATTGGATTCATGTCTATATCTGGTCTAACTTCTTACTTAGGAACTCCTCCACACGTTCTGTGTTCCACTGAAGTTGATCCAGACGCTGAAGTTGAGGAGCAAGACGACAACAGTGAGTTAGACCCTGGAGAAGCTATTAAGCACAATTAAATCCCATGATT
Source organism: Seriola dumerili (assembly GCF_002260705.1). Lineage (NCBI taxonomy): Eukaryota > Metazoa > Chordata > Actinopteri > Carangiformes > Carangidae > Seriola > Seriola dumerili. The sequence goes on from NW_019181243.1 coordinate 83,251, forward strand.
CATTCTGACAGATACACTTAAAGGAGATTGGAAACCTCTTTTCACAGCCTATTAACCAGGAAATAACTTAAATAAATATATTTTTCTATTGACATACAGTAATGTACAATATTGCTAAGACTATGGACAACTATCAATACATGAACTGGATGTTTTATCTCTCTGAAATACACTCAGTGTTTCTACTAGGTGTTGTCCATATTAACCCACACTGTCTGCTCAAACCAAAGAAATTATTATTTCACAAGGCACAAAATAAGAAGCCAAGCTAAAGTTAAAAATTTTACATTGTCTTATGTGCTAGTTATAGAAGCTAACTTTAAAATACTGTCACTCTTTGTTATGCACTAAAGTGTGCATAAAGTATATTTCTAGAAGTCACATCACAGTGCTGAGTAGCACAATAAGATGCAAAAGAAATAAAGTAGGTTCAATATCATTATTCTTTTCTAGAGTCAGACTTGAGGATCGTCCTACTGGGAAAAACTGGAGCTGGGAAAAGCAACTTGTGCAACACCATATTTGGAGATGATGTGTTCAAGATAAACCACACTGCAAAGTCTGAGACAACAAAATGTCAGAGTGAAAACAAATCTGTCAATGGGAGAAGAATCACTTTGATTGACACCCCTGGTTTCTTTGACACAAACAGATCTGAGGAGGAGCTGAAGCCTGAGATGGCGAGGTGTATCACAGAGTGCGCTCCTGGGCCTCATGCTTTTCTCATTCTGCTTAAAGTGGAGAAATATACAGAGCAAGAGCAGGCTGTCATCAACAACATATCCCAGTATTTCTCTGAGGAGGCTTTCAAACATGCTGTAGTTGTCTTCACTCATGGTGACCAACTCCCTGAAGGAATGAAGATTGAGGAATATTTCAAAGACAATAAAGGTCTGTGTGATCTGGTAGAGAAGTGCGGCGATCGCTGCCACGTCATTGATAATAAATACTGGAACAACAACCAGCAGGATGAATACAGGAACAATAAAGTCCAGGTGGCAGAGCTGCTCAACACAATACAAGCAATGGTGGACAAAGGAGGCTGCTACACCAATGACATGCTACAAAGAGTGGAGACAAAAATACAACAAGAGGAGAAGCTCATCAGACAGTCATCACCAGATATGTCAGAGACAGAAATCAGAGAGATGGCAAAGATCAATGTCTCAAATCATCTCAGGAAAATAGTTGGTGTTACTGTAGGAACACTGTTGGGAGCTTTGCTTGGTGTGCCAGTGATGGTTTCATCAGTTGTCACAGCCTTTATGACAGTGCAAACCGGAGCAGTAGCAGTGGAGGCAGCAGTGGTAGCAGGAGGAGGAGCTGCAGCAGCTGGAATTGGATTAGGTGTAATTGCAGGAGCTGCTGCAGCAGCAGGAGCAGTAGCAGGAGGTTGTATTGGATATAATGTAGCTGATCAAGCAAACTCACCTGGAGAGGCAGCAAAGAACACAGCTATTGCTGTCTTTGACAAAGCTAAAAAAATGCTGAAAAGGCAAAAGCAAAGTGAGGAGAAATCATCTGTTCTTAAACACAGTTGAAACAAATGGGCTTCTTCTGGTCTTTTATCATGACTACACTTTGAAAACACAATTCCTATCTAAAAGACCATTGGACCTTACTACTTGAGAAAGTCTTTTACAGTTTTAGAAACCCTTGTTGATGTTTTAGAAATCTTTCATAGATTTTTGCTTTTGATGAGAACTATTTAAACTGCACAGCAAAAAGATGACAGCAGAGGCAGCAACTGTCCAGGAAATGTAGAATTCTAACACCTACTAAATAGACTTTAGCAACATATGCATCCAGGATCAAAAACAAGGTGAGGAGGAGAAACAAATGCAGAAATGAAATGTTTTTTTTTTTTAATGTTTTTTTGTGTGTGCTTTCCCTCTTTATGTCAGTGATATCAGATTGATTTTATGGTAATGCATTAAATTTTGATTGTTACAATAAAACCTCTCATTTGTTGACATTTCCTTTTTTTCAAAATGAAAAATGCAAATAGATTTATTGTGTAATAATTCTACAACAGATACTTCATCACTTTCAGATGTTTGACTAGAGTCAGAAAAACACATGAGCAGTGTGCACACGTTCAATCTGAGAATAGTGTGGGTATGAAATCAAGATGGCCTTCAATTCTCTCAAAAACAATTTTGAAAACAGTTGTACATGAATCTAACTCTTTGGCATGTGAAGTGTAATGTGTGTGGTTTCTTTGAAATGTCTTTTTAAAATAATAAATGAACAGCTGGAACTATATTGACACTGAAGTGGTTTGTAAGGACATGGTGTGTTTCAAGATTTTGAAATGGAGATTTTGAAAATACTAAGAAATTCCACAACAGTCACCCTAACATTGGGAAATTACATTGTTTCTTTGTAATGTGTATTTTCACTATGATAAATGAAAATACTGGAAGTTTATTGTAACTATAAGCCATTAAAATAAGAGGTTCATGTTTCTCACACAAAGTGAAACCTTCTGTCTTTAGATACGGGATGGAACATCTTTGTGTCTGACTGTAGTTACACCCAATGAACCATGGCCTTCATCATGCACGTGTATGAAATCATGTACAACACACTTTTGTGGCTGCTCCTATCACCCTGCTTCCAGTAAAGAGGTGAAACATGCACCAATAATGAGGAAACAAACATTCTCACACACAGGTCCTTTCCTTCTGACTGCCACTCTGCAGATATTCATTTTTTTAACCCATGAACAGTAAATTCATTTAATTCCCTCATTATATCTGTCAGCAGAAGACAGAAAGCAAAATGAAACTTCTGGCTCAGCATAAGCCAGGGTCATTGGTCTGAGTCTGGCCCATATTCTTCCATATATGGGCAGATTACAGCTGTCATCATCGTCATTGACTGACAGCTGAAAGATTTTCTGTGTGAGTGCCAGAATTGGTCCAGATGTGGAAGTAGCATCTGACAATCACACTACATGTGGGCCAGACTTTAAACAAGGAAAATGCAGATACTTTGATGAAGAGAATTGCTTTATGGAATCCACTATCACCCTGTCTGTCACAAAGTCCATTACAATAAAGCTTTTAAAAGCTTTTACTGTTCTCTCTTTTTAAAAGAAGTGATATAACGTGCATGGCTAAGTCTCACATTAAAATCAAAAGGTAAATCTTAGACAAGCTGTATACATGTTTCTTGTGTCACTTTTTGGATGATTTATTTAACTATTTAACTATTTGATGAAGATCCTTTTAGTGTATTATGAAGTGAATAGAGTGAGCTGATGAGGTGAATTGTGGTTAACATAAGGTGAGGGTTCTTACTGTATCTGGGTTTCTAATGATCCTGGTCAATGTTTGTATGTTTTATTACCTACATCTGAGTGATTGTTGACCGGACAACCCAGATACTGTTGCTGATATATTACAGATCGTGTCTTCACGATCATTCAGCAGACAGCAGAGAAAGACGCATTTGGTTTTACATGTGTATTTTCAGTGGTTAGCAGCAAACCAGAGTGAGAACAAATAAGATACAGCACCGAGATCAGAATCTGATCAACTCTGACTACGCTGATTGTATTTTTGTTTTCTTTTTTGACAACATGGCTGGTGAGTTCAGATTATTTTCTCTATTATTATTCTGTCTGGGCTACTATTGACTATTATCTCCATGCTCCTTTCAATTATTTTCTATCCACGCTGAGCAATATTCATTAACTCAAACAAATACATTGTTAAGTGATACAAAAAGATGTCTTGGTTCAAATAATACTTAACAATAAAACAAATATTGTTTTATTTGCATTGCAATACAAATGAGTTGTTTATTTGGATTCCTGTCAATAAAATTCTGAGGTCAGTCATTAAAAAAGTAACTTCCTTAGCTTTTCTTTTCCACAGCATTAATGCTTGGTTTTTGTTGTTTGTCACTTAGCCTACAGTTAGTTAGTTACTGTATAATGTTAGGTGGCCCTCTCATGTGATCTGATATGTATCTCATAATATGATTCATGATCAATCCAGATCGATCATTCATAGTGAGGTAGACAATGTAAGGTAAGCTGTTTGTGAATAAAAAAGAATAAGTGTTGAGAAGCCTCCTTCAAAAAAAAAAAAAAATCAATATTATCTCAGTTTTAATTTCAAGCCCTAAATGAGAAAAATGCCGGTTTCCTTTGGAGAACCTTGATTCCTGCATCAGTGAAACGTAGCTACAATTAGCATTTAAAAGTAGTTTCCTTTCTTGCTGTTGCTCTATAACTTCTGTAACTGATTGCAGTTCATCAATCAATGAAAAAGTCATTTAGTTTGGGTTTACATACTTTATATGATGAAATATATGTACAGGTACACTTAACTAAAACTAATGCAGTTTAATACAACAGTCCTGCAATGAGTCCTCCGTCATGATGGTTTGTTGAAACCATGTTAAAGAGGTGTTGATTCAACTGGATGGTTATTTTTGAGGATGTACATGTCCATGGTGCAGTTGAATTGTGTTGTATTATGCTGAAAGGTGTTCCTATTATTTTGTCCAACCCATTTAAATTACTGTAATGAGGGCACGTTTAGCAACTGACACACCTCTTTATTTCAATTTACTGTCCATAGTTGCCTTTGGCCAAAGTCCGCCGTCATTCTTGATTGAGGCTGAGATTACAAAGCATGTCTGCAGAGTGCAGCGCTACATACTGTGCAATATTCTGTCCCTGCTGTGACAGGAAAGGTGACTAATCAGAATACTGAATGAACACAAGTGACAAGCTAAGAGAAGAAGCAAGAAACTAAATGTATGTTAGAGAAATAAAGTTCATCTGAGACATTATTCTTTTCCAGTGCCACCAACAAGGAGGATTATCCTCCTTGGGAAAACTGGAGCTGGGAAAAGCAGCCTTGGCAGCACCATATTCGGAGAGACCGTGTTCAAGATAAACCAGTTGCCCGTCTCACAAAAAAGTGTTTGCCGAGCAGAGTCAAAACTCGTCAAGGGAAGAAACGTAACTTTGATTGACACACCAGGATTCTTCGACACAGGCACATCAGAGGAGGACATGCAGTCTGAAATACTTCAGTGCATCATGGAGAGTGCTCCCGGGCCTCATGCTTTTGTCCTTGTGCTTAAAGTGGAGCAAGTCACAGATCACGAGAAGGAAGTCATCTCAAAAATGAGCCAGTACTTCTCAGAGGAGGCTTTACGATACACTGCAATTGTCTTCACTCATGGCGACCAGCTGCCTGAAGGAATGAAGATTCAAGAGTTCGTCGGTCAGAGCGAAGGTCTGATCGATCTTGTTAAAAAGTGTGGCGGCCGTTGTCATGTCATTGATAACAAATACTGGAACCGTCAACCACAGAGTGAATACAGGAGCAACCAGTTCCAGGTGGAAGAGCTACTCAACACTATTGACAAAGTAGTGATGGACAACAAAGGTGGTCACTACACAAATGAGTTACTACAAGCAATGGAGAAAGAAATGAATGAAGAGGAAGAACGACTTAGACAGGAAGGAAATGTATGTCAGAAAGACACCAGAGAGAAAAGTAAAACTGCTGTCTATAAGAAGAATATTGCCAAATTCGCAGGCATCGCAGGTAAAGGGCTGATGATTGGGGCACTGCTTGGACCAGAGGCTGCAATTTTAATCAGTGCCATAAAAGGTGTGAGCACAATTAGACAAGCAGCGACAAAAGAGGGACCAGGAACAGAGAAAGCATCAAACGAAGAAACAGCTGCAGAGGGAAAAGGTGCGGTAGAGGAACAAACAGCAGCAACACCAGGTAAAAGAGTACTGACAGCAGTGGTGAAGGGAGCAGAGATGGCAAAAACAGCAACTGGTTACCTCTCTTTAATGAAAGTACTTGGAGCAAAAGATGCACAGGCAGAAGAAACCGCAGAGGGGGAAGAAGCAGCACAACAAGGTGAAACAGCAGCAGAGGCAGTGGATGGAGCAGCAGTGACCACAGCAGTAGAGGGAATAGCAGAAGCATCAGTTGAAGGAGCAGCAGAGGTGGCAGCAGCAGCGGAGGGAGCGTCAGAGGGAGCGGCGGCAGCGGTAGAGGGGTTTGCAGAAGGAAGTGACGCCATGGCAACTGTGGTGGCAGTGGCAGAGGCAGCAGCAGAAGCCTGTTGCCTTCAGTGAATGAACCGACTGCTGACAGACACATGTTGTTGACCTGCTGATAAGGGCATCACATCAGAAGTTGCTTTTATATGTTGTTGTAGAGGAAATGACCGAATGCAATACGTGTCCAGACTGTGAGCAAAAAAAAAAGAATCAGGAACATGACAATTTCATAGCTCAAGCACTAATTAGATGGAAATATTAACTATTCTCTTTGTATGTTTCACTTATTACATCCTGAAATTGTAATTAACCACTTTGTAATTTATTTTATATTTCTGTCAGTTAATCAGATATAGTCTCTGAACAAGTCCTCAGTGATCAGGCAGTACACATTCAAGACGACAAGTTAATACTCCTACAAGTTTCCAGTAATATAGTAGGAAAAAAATATTCATCATATCTAACTAAAAAAGGTTAATCAGTAATAGATACATGATCAAATGAGTTTTAGGTGTTGAATTAAGAAGATGAGTTTCTGTTCTTGATGTCTTTGCTGTGCTAATGTATGTGTTCCATGATTGTTTTTCATATAAATAATAAAAGATATGATTGTTCACATATTTCTTTTTCTCTTAATAAATCCTTTAACACTGGCTGTTGATGATGTTACTCTGTCAAATCACAGGATGTAAACTGTTCATGCGCTTCGTGCAGTATATTTAAATCAAAGGATGCTCCATGTACTGACACAATGATCACACACTGTATACAGTATAGTATAACCCACCCTTCATCTCCTAAGGGGTTATTTTTGCTGTTTCTCTGGTGTCCTCAGAAACCACAAAAAGATACATAATATAAAAAACTTGTGAGAGTAAAAGCCGTGAAATATTTTGAGTTTATGTCTCGTGTCTCAAAAAAGAAAAGATGTTAAAGCTGTTCATCAATCAACAATAATGCGGAAATACGAAAATAGTCTTCAAACAAACACCATTTCAGTATGTGATGATGGGTGTGAAGGTGAAGCTGCTGTGTGGCGTCTTATCACTTCCGTTTGCTGTTTCCCTTCAGCTCTTCTTTGCTCATTTCACACGATACAGATGAGAACTGGAAAACTAAGCACTTGATCATTTTGTTGAGTTATTTCCTTTATTGTGGATGAATTTCAGCCCACAACCTATTGCAGCAGTATTTACATTTGTTTGATGTTTGAAACTGAATGCAGCTCTGTCTCCTGAGTTTTTTCTTCCAGTTCAACCTAAACTCACTGTGTTTGTGTTAATAATCACTTGTTGAACACAAAGTAATCCTAAACCTTATCAACGAACATCAGCAAACTGCTGGTATCAGTTTCCACTCGTAACGTGTGTCTTGTAAAAGAGCCCTGCCTTGTTTACAGTGAGTGGAAGTTCACCACAAAGTCACTTGGAGAGCAGCCACGTCAAACAGACACCAAAACTATTTCAAACCAAGCACGAGCGAGAAACGGGAAAGGAGTTACAGAGTGAAGACGCAGAGTTCGTACGAGTCTAAACTTCACACCGTGTCGATTTCTGTTTTCACAACATGGATGGTGAGTTACATTGACTTGTTCAAATCATTTTCATTTCGCTGCAACAAACTTTTCATGACCGCTCTCTGTCTGACTCTCACTCACTCACGGTTTTTACCTGGCTGTGGTTTCTGGTAAAATAGTGCTGCAGAATCAGAATGAGAATCAGAAACAAACAGAGGCTTTAAAGAATCGTTCTAATCAAGGATCTAGTTCAACTGTGCTGAGAAGTTTTCACATTGGTGAATTGTCATGGCGCCATGCTCATGATTACTTCCTCTTTGCTTAAATAGATAAGAAATATACAATATATTTGATACTGTGAATCACACTGTTCTTCCTAAAGTTAGGCTGTTTCCTAAAACTGAAACATGATCCTTCCCATTTTGTAAAATTAGCTACCCTGCTCATTTGCCATCACAGTACCATGGCTGTCATCTTAGATATGTGATAAGAAAGAGTTTCATTTCTGGAAGTCGGAGCACAGGAGATAATCAGTTATGTGTACGTGCAGTACGTGACGTTTATGATGGTTGTCTAGTTATTTATTAAGCTTTCATGTCTTTTAAGAAGAAAAAATATCTGACATGGTTCTTGGTAAGAAGTACACACAACTACATTACACTAAACAACTACACTAAATGATCAGTGTGATTGATAAGCTATCCAGTTTTCAATTGCTGGTGCATTAAAATGAAAAGATGGATATGTAACTGGTCTTACTGGTGTCACTTCCTGGAAAATAAGTTCAACAATAAGGCAAGGCAAGGTACATGGCAGATTTCATACACAGGCAATTCATATTCTTTACATAAAAATAGATTAAATAAAAAAAGATGGAGATGTATAAAGCTATCTCTGCTATACTCATGGCCAAAAAAAAGAATCAAAGACAGCTTTGCTAGGACGTTTGTTCTTAAAGTGTTGTGTCCATTGTGATTGTTGATTCACGTGTATATGTGTGTGACTAAATATATAGTAGCAAGAGAACGTACAAAAGTACAGGGTCATTACAGGTTGGTTATTCTCTTTCAGTGCCAGATACAAAGAGGATTGTCATCGTGGGAAAAAGTGGAGCTGGGAAAAGCAGCCTAGCCAACACTATATTTGGTGATCAAGTATTCCAGACAGATAATTCTCCCAAATCTGGAACAACCAAATGTAAAGCAGTAACCAAATCTGTCAATGGGAGAAGAATCACTTTGATCGACACTCCTGGTTTGTTTGACACAAACAAGTCTGAGGAGGAGCTGAAGCCTGAGATAGTGAGGTGTATCACAGAGTGCGCTCCTGGGCCTCATGCTTTTCTCATTGTGTTTAAAGTGGATAGATTCACCGAGCAAGAGCAGGATGTCATCAACAGAATATCTCAGTATTTCTCTGAAGCAGTTCTGAAATATGCTGTAATTCTCTTCACTCATGGCGACCAGCTTGATGAAGGAAAGAAGATTGAGGATTTTGTCAGTCAGAGTGAGGATCTGAGTGATCTGGTGAAGAAATGCGGCAACCGGTGTCACGTCATTGATAATAAATACTGGAAGAAGACGGAGCAGGATGAATACAGGAGCAACAAGTTCCAGGTGGCAGAGCTGCTCAACACATTTGACAAGATAGTGAAGGAAAACAATGGAGGCTGCTATACCAATGAAATGCTGCAAAAAATTGAGAGAGACATACAAAATGAGGAAACGACTATTAGACAGACATTCACAAACATGTCACAGGAAGAGGTCAGAAATGAAGCCAAAAAAATAGTGTCAGCAAGCATTTTAATCCAGTTGACAGGTATAGGGATAGGCATGTTGTTCGGAGGTTTACTTGGTGTGCCAGCAATGGTTACAAAGCTTGTGGAACACTTGCAGTCACCAAAAGCAGTAGCAGTAACACTAGCAAAAGATACAATGAACATAGCAGTGAATGTAGTTAGAGCAGGTTATACAGGATATTGTGCAGTTAAGGATTCAAAATCAACAAAGGAGGCGGCAGAGAAGGCCATTGAGGCCGTCATGAAAACTATGGATATGCCAAGAATTCAAGGAAAGGAGCCAACCTAAAGTGATTTTTGTACTGTAGGTTTGGTGGGGTTTTTGTTTGTTTGTTTGTTTGTTTGTTTTATCATCAGGGAACATGACACAGGAAGAGATCAGATAACAGGCTAAAAAGAGTTGTAAACATGAGTTTGATCGAATCTGTTGGTGTTAGCTTTAGGTGATCAGCAAAGTCATTAGCAACCCATCCAGTTGAGTATTTCAGTTTCTTGTTTTTCATGTTTGACCAAAAGGGGTGAACTAACTGACATTGCCATCCACAGAGCCACTGTATTAGTGTGGCTAAAAAGAGTAATATGGTTTGGACAATGTATTAATTAATTAATGTGTACATGTCAGTGTGATAACCAATGAGTAAGTAAAGCACAAACAGCAATGGATGAATGAATAAGTCATCAAATTATGAATAATCCATTTCTTTAGTCAAAATCAATTCAGCTTAAATAAGTCAAAACTTATTCATCATGGTTTCAGAAACAATGAAGTCGTCACACCATAATGTGAAAGACTTCTGTAATTACAAATACTGGAACAGTCAACCACAGAGTGAATACAGGAGCAACCATTTCCAGGTGGAAGAGCTACTATAATAGAAAAATCATAGTCTGCACTTTGTCTAACCTGGTTTGAACTTTGTATGACTTGGCTTTGTATAAGCTTGAATGGGAATCTGTTCCCACCTGTATGCTCTTTATCAGATACTGTCCAGTACAAACTAAGGAGTAGTTTGTCCTTGAACATGCAGTGATTCCTTCTTTCTTTTTTCTATAAAGTTCATGTACACTCTTTGTTCAATATCAGTCTGCAATTGCACTCTGTGTGACTGTACACTGATACTTTGTAAAGCTCTTATTAAAATATACAAAGACGACTTGATCATTTTGTAAATATATTTTATTTTAGTGCCTCGATATGAATATTGAAATTTAGACAATCCATGAGTTTTAGGTGTTGAATTAAGATGTGTTTCTGTTCTTTATGTCTTTGCTGTGCTAATGTATGTGTTCCATGATTGTTTTTCATATAAATAATAAAAGATATGATTGTTCACATATTTCTTTTTCTCTTAATAAATCCTTTAACACTGGCTGTTGATGATGTTACTCTGTCAAATCACAGGATGTAAACTGTTCATGCGCTTAGTGCAGTATATTTAAATCAAAGGATGCTCCATGTACTGACACAATGATCACACACTGTATACAGTATAGTATAACCCACCCTTCATCTCCTAAGAGGTAATTTTTTGCTGTTTCTCTGGTGTCCTCAGAAACCACAAAAAGATACATAATATAGAAAAACTTATGAGAGTAAAAGCCGTGAAATATTTTGAGTTTGTGTTTCGCGTCTGAAAATGAAAAGACGGTAAAGCTCAATCAACAATAATGCGCAAATACGAAAATACTCTTCAAACAAACACCATTTTCAAAGTAATACTAAACCTTATCAACGAACATCAGTAAACTGCTAGTATAAGTTTCCACTCCTAACGTGCGTCTTGTAAAAAAGCCCTGCCTTGTTTACAGTGAGTGGAAGTTCACCACAGTCACTTGAAGGGCAGCCACGTCAAACAGAAACCGAAACTATTTCAAAGTTCAAACCAAGCACGAGTAAGAAACGGGAAAGGATTCACAGAGTGAAGACGCAGAGTTTGTACGAGTCTAAACTTCACACCGTGTCGATTTCTGCTTTCACAACATGGATGGTGAGTTACATTGACTTGTTTGAATCATTTTGTGACAGCACTGAACTTTGGTTGGACACACACATAAATGTAAAGAAAACATTTTACGGTGCTAAAAGTGTTCATTTCGCTGCAACAAACTTTTCATGACCTCTCTCTGCCTGACTCTCACTCACTCACGGTTTTTACCTGGCTGTGGTTTCTGGTAAAATAGTGCTGCAGAATCAGAATGAGAATCAGAAACAAACAGAGGCTTTAAAGAATCGTTCTAATCAAGGATCTAGTTCAACTGTGTCATGATTACTTTCCTCTTTGCTGAAATAGTTTTCCTAAAGTTGGGCTGTTTCCTATAACTGAATGATCCCAACACACATACACATACTCCAGCTGGCGTAAAAGTTCCTCTCTCTTTCTCTCGCTCTCTCTCTCAAATTACTTCATGCAACCACCCACCCAAATTCACCAGCCGCTTAATAATAACACAGATACTTTCGATACTTCCTTGTTGTTTAAAACTAGTCCAAATGAATCATTATACAACATGACCTAACAGACAAACAACCCAGTACCACACCTGCAGAGGCTGTAGACAATCACAGTCTCATCTGTTCAGGTAAGGTTAACCTCTTATGGGTGCTGTCTGTGGTGCTTATTTTCAGTGTATAAACTCATACACAATCTCAAGTGGACTGATTAAATGACAATAACCACATAAAAAAATGCACATGTACATGGTTACATGGGCACTTTAGTTAAACAGTAAAGCCACAGAGACAGAAGGGGCTGTGCATTTCACCTACCCTATTAGAAGAGGAAGGACATTGTCCTGTCTCATGGTGGTGAGGTAGTCGGTAACTATGTCATAGAATTTCAGACTTGTATTTGGGTCCTCAACAACAACAGTCAATGAACAACTTGACATGTCTGTCCTGCTTGGAGAGTGTGCCCTGTAGATCATCCACTTCTACAGCAATGATTGGCGACATGTTTAGTGAAGCGTAGTTTAGTGTCAAACTCTGCAAATGTGTGTAGCAGCTCCACAGAATTGGTCTCGTTTGAGCTGCGCTCGGACTCATTCTTTCCCGTGAGTGCCTGTTCTTGGCGGATAAGATACAAAGCTGCAACACTGAGTCCCTGTTGTATTTCTTTGTTGTGCTTCTTGTCAAGTCCAGAGCCTTGTCATTCCTTAATTGATTTAATTGCCCATGACCATCACCCAGTCGCCCATAACAGGTTGGCAAATGATGAATCCTGGAATACGCCAAGGATTTTTCAGTGAGCATGAATCCTTGTGAGAAAGCCCAGCAAAATAACTACAGAAGTTTAGCTCTACCAGCTAGCCGCTCCTTGCAGACATGATTTTCCTCATTCAAAGTCACAGGTTGTGTCCAAAATCATTCACTCATTCACTATACTCCCAATTCACTATCCAGGGAGTTCTATGTAGAGGACTATATAGTGAGCTCATCTGTAAAATGATGCATTATTGGATACTGTGAGACCACTATTTAGGATAATTTGCATAATCCTTTTTTCTTCTCAGTATGTAGCTCTAGTTTTGCTGTTGGCCTGCTGTCAGATTTAATTTAAAAGTTCCTGATGTAATGGTAGTTCAGTAAAATTATTAATTTTTTTACTAAAAATCTGCCCCCTCCATAACTACACTTGCTAATGTTAAAGGTGGACTAGCACAGTAAAGAAGTTACTGCTATTCCTGTTATTATTTCTTTACACTCTATATTTCCTGCACATCACAGTTAATTTTTAGACATTTTTAGGGACCATGCGTCATGAAAAAAGAGCAAGAAAGAGACAGTACTGATAGTGATTATTTTCTCCTAGTGCAAAACGCATGGAGGATCGTCCTGCTTGGAAAAACTGGAGCTGGGAAGAGCAGCCTTGCTAACACCATATTTGGAAAAGATGTATTCAAAGTCACTCATTCTCTCGACTCAGGAGCAAGTATTTGTCAAGCAAAGTCTGGATCTGTCAAAGGAAGAAGCCTCACTTTGATCGACACTCCTGGTTTCATCAATCCAGACAGGTCTGAGGAAGAGCTGAAGCCTGATATACTTGGGTGCATCACAGAGTGCGCTCCTGGNATCAGTCTGCAATTGCACTCTGTGTGACTGTACACTGATACTTTGTAAAGCTCTTATTAAAATATACAAAGACGACTTGATCATTTTGTAAATATATTTTATTTTAGTGCCTCGATATGAATATTGAAATTTAGACAATCCATGAGTTTTAGGTGTTGAATTAAGATGTGTTTCTGTTCTTTATGTCTTTGCTGTGCTAATGTATGTGTTCCATGATTGTTTTTCATATAAATAATAAAAGATATGATTGTTCACATATTTCTTTTTCTCTTAATAAATCCTTTAACACTGGCTGTTGATGATGTTACTC